>NW_011494527.1:39883-68421 GCF_000754665.1 Bison bison bison
GGAGGAGGGCATGGCAGCCCATTCCAGTATTCTTGCCTGGAGAACCCCCAAGGACAGAGGAGCCTGGCAGGCTACAGTCCATGGGGTTGCAAAGAGTTGGACACGACTGAGCAGCTAAGCACAGCACCCATTTCTTTATATCTGCTCATAGGTGGGGTGGAGGTCTTATTTCCTCAGCAGGACACCCAATTAAGTCTCTAGTATAAGACTTCTCTGTATATGCCACTGTTCTTTATTCCTCTGGCAAAAACAGCAGAGAACATGCTCCTTTCTGAACAAAATCTCCCATTTCTTTGTTTGTGTTCCTTTCGAGAGCTTCCGTGGTGGCTGAATTCAGCTGTGTGGTCTGACCTCCAGCCTGGGGCTCCGATGGGAAATGGGTGATCTTCCGGTCAGATTAAGCTGCTCTCTGCCGGGGGCAAGAGTAATGGCCTGACTCCTTATCTGTTTGGTGATTTATAGATTTTTTTTTTTTAAAGAGAAGTCTTGATTGCCCTTGTTATCACATAGGCTTAATCAGAATGTTTTCAAGGAAGATGCCTTTCAGGATTGGGAGAATGCTGAGTTGTTTTAATGAGAGTCTCTTCTTCCCAAAGAAAATCTTTTTTTTCATAGTTGAAAGTAACTAATAATCTAAGGCTTTAATGATACACTTAGGCAAACAAAATAGGATTAAATGATGGCTGTGCTAAATCAGATCCTGATTGTACTGCATCCAAATTAGGAGATTATCCATTTGGATGATTTTAACTATGAAAACTGGATAGCAAAACTCGAAATGGTGCTTAAACAGTAAGGAAGAGCTGTTGTCTCAGACAGCTGGTATCTTAAGGTCAACGCTAAGGGTGGTAACTCCAGTGACTAAGAAAAGTCATCAGTGATCCATTTGGGCACCTATCACTCAACTGAAGAACTAACCAGAATCCTAGAAGTCATTAGTTTGTACCCACAATGCCATCACTTTTCACCCCCCTCCACAAAGTAACCTGATCTTGGGGTTTATCATTCCCTTTCTTTTTTTTTTTAAATAAAAAAAATTTATTCTTAGAGCCAGTTTAGGGTTAGAGCAAAACTGATAGTTCAGGGATTTCCCATCTGTCCCCTGACCCGCACGTGCAGAGCCTCCCGCAGTACCAGTGTTCCCACCAGAGTACACGTTACCGGAGATGAGCGTACCGCGACATGCCATCACCCAGAGCCCCTCTGTGTATTAGAACTGACTCAGTGTCATACAGTCCGCGGGCTGTGCCAGATGTGTGACGACGTGTCCTCCGCTGTGATACACGCAGAGGAGTTTCACAGCCCTGACAGTCCCCAGCGCTCTGTTCATCGCTCCCTCCCCTTTAATCCTGGCAACCACTGGTCTTGTTAATGTCTCCATACTTTTACCTTTTCCAGAATGTTGTGTGGTTGGAATCATAGTATGTAGCTTTTCAGGTTGACATCTCTCACGTAGTAATATGCAACTCAGGGCTCCTCCATGGCTTTTTATGGTTTGATAGCTCATTTAATGTTAGTGCTGAATAATATTGCATTATCTGGATGTAACAGCGTTTATCTGTTTGTCTACTGAAGTATGTCTCAGTTGATTCTAAGCGTCGCGGTTATGAATAAATTTGCTACAAGCATCCACATGCAGGTTTTTATGTGCCTGTACGTTTTCAAGTCCTTTGAGTAAATACCAATAAATAACTGCAATGGCTTGGTTTTATGGTAAGAATATGTTTATTTTTGTAAGAAACTGACAAACTGGCGGTTTTTTCCCCAAACTAGCTTTTTTTTTTTTTTTTTTTTAGTTTTACAAAGTGGTTGTATCATTTTGTGTTCTTACCAACAATGCACGAGAGCCGGTTTCACATATTTGTCAGTATTTGGTGTTGTCAGTATTTTGGATTGTGGCCATTCTAATAGCTGTGTAGCAGTATCTCATTGTTGCTTTAATTTGCAATTCTCTAGTAACATAATGTAGAACATCTTCTTGTATGCTTATTTGCTCTCTGCGTATCTTCTTTGGTGAGCTGTCTGTTCAGGTCTTTGCCCATTTTTAAATTGGATTGTTCCTTTTTTAACTGTTGAGTTTTAATGGTTCTTTGTATATTTTAGAGGCCAATCCTTTACCAGATGTCTCTTTTCAAATATTTTCTCCCAGTCTGTGGCTTATCTTCTCATTTTCTTGACAGTGTCTTTAACAGAGCAAAAGTTTTAATTTTTATAAAGTCTAGCTTATCAGTTATCCTTCATCGATCTTGCATTTGGCGTTATATCTTAAAAAGCCACCACCTTGTCTGAGGTCACCTAGGCTTCCTCCTGTGTTATCATCTAAGAGTTTGGTGTTACGTCTTAAAAAGCCGCCGCCATGTCTGTGGTCACCTAGGCTTCCTCCTGTGTTATCGTCTAAGGGTTTTAGAGTTGTGTGCTTTATGTTTAGGTCTATGGGCTATTTCAAGTTAACTTTTGTGAAGGTGTAAGAAATTAGACGTGAATTTCTTCCAGCATCATTTGTTAAAAACACTGTCTTTGCCCCGTTGTATTGTCTTTGCTCCTTTGTCAAAGATCGATCGACTGTGTTTATATTGATGAGTCTATTTCTGGGCTCTCTGTTTGGTTCCATTGATCTTTTTGTTTATTCTTTCACCAGTATCACACTGTCTTGATGAATGTAGCTTTAAAGGAAGTCTTGAAAGTAAAGTAAGTCTTGAAAGTGAGGCAGATAGGGGCAGGCCTTCACCTCTCGTCTTTCCTTCCAGTGCAGGTAGATTATTCTGGGTCTTTTGCCTCTGCATATAAACTTTAGAATCAGTTTGTTGATATCCAGAAAATAACTTGCTAGGATTTTTATTTGGATTGCATTGAATCTGTAGATGGAGTATGGAGGAATTAATATCTTGATATCGTGAGCTTTTCCTTCCACAAACTGGCTGTCTATTTATTTAGTTTTTCTTCAATTTCTTTTTCTTCAGACTTCAGTTTTTCTTCAGAATTTTATAGTTTTCCTCGTATATAACTTGCATATATTTTCTCATATTTATACCTAAATATTTTTTGGTATTAATGTAAATAGTACTATGTTTTTAGTTTCAAATTCTATTTGTTTATTGTCAGTAAATAGGAAAGTGGTTGACTTTAATATATTAACTTTGTCTTCTGTAACCTTTCTACAATTTTTATTCCAGGAGATTTTGTTGTTGTTGTAATTGTTTCTTTGGGATTTTCTACATTGACACTCATGTCATCTTTAAGCAAGAGTAATTTCTTCCTTCCAAAAATATATAGGACTTCCAGTATTATATGGAAAAGGAATGGTGAGAAGGGGCAGCCTTGGCTTCTTCCTTTCACCATCAAGTATGATGTTTTTAATTTAGTCTCAAACTAGAAAGCTTCTATTTTCTTGCCGTTAAATATTATGTTACCTGTAGGTTTTTTGTAGATGCTTTTTTACTAAGTTGAGGAAGTTCCTTTCTATTCCTAGTTTGCTGAGAGTTTTTTTTTTTGTCATGAATGGGTGTTGGATTTTGTCAAATGCTTCTTTCTTGCATATGTTGATATTAGCCATTTTTTCTTCTCTAGCTTGTTGATGTGATGGATTGCATTAACTGATTTTCAGATGTTGAATCAGTCTTGCATACTTGGATAAATCTCATATTTCATGGTGTTTAATTGTTTTTATATATTGATGGATTGATTTGCTAATATTTTGTTGAATTTTTGTGTGTATGTTCATGAGAGATATCGACATGTAGTTTTCTTGTAATATTCAGTTCAGTTCAGTCGCTCAGTCATGTCCAACTCTTTGAGGCCCCAGTGTATCCTTAAGAGTTATCCTAAGTGAAATGAAGGAGACAGGCCTTTAGGCCCACGTGTCCTTTAGTCACTGGATGTGGGCTGTGTCAGAAAGGGGTGTGACCTTGGATGAGGCAGCTTTCTCGAGGAGGCGGTCCCCAAAGCAGCTAACAGCTGAGAGTTTTTCTGGTCACATTTCCGTCGACTGGGATAATAAGCCATTCCTTCCTGGAGGAAGATTTGATTAGGATAGCATGGTTTCCATCACAGCAGTTTTCCGTGGAAGTGTCCCCTTGGTCGCTCAGAGCCTTGCTTTCAATAGCTGCTTCGTTCTAGGTGATTACACACAATTATGATTTGATTAGCAGTTTCAACACGGTGCGTGGAACTTCCAGAGTCTCGCTGATTATTACTAGCTGGATTTTTACTGCCTTAAGGCTCCAGGAATCCAGATAATCAAGATTTCCTAGCTTTCCCCTCTAATATCTGCTTGTTAATCAGTCAGTTTCTTCCTTGGAAGTAGTAAAAAACAACTTTGGATGATTGATGCAGAAAATCAAATGCCTTCAAAGGAAATTGGGTAGGTAGGTAGTTCACAGAATCACAGGGAGGGCTGGACACCTGAATTCGGGGCAGGCAGCCAGGAATCCAAGCCCAGATTATGCCACTGAGCTCCTCTGCGAGGGGGCCACTGCCCTCAGGACAGCTGCTGCTGGCACCGCTCTCTGTACCCCAAACTGTCCACATTGGCACTGGCCTTGGGGTGCCATTGTTAGTGGCAGTGCCACCAGAGTGTCCCTGTCTAAAGGGCAGAGCCTAAGTGGAGTGGAGGGGAGTCTGGGGAGGCAAGTGTCCAGCAGAGTCTACTTTTCTAGTAGAAGGAAGACTGCACCCATGACAAAGACAAAGATGGGGAATTCCCTGAACACAGCAGGATAGATGCTGGACATCTTTCAGCCTTCCCGGGAGCCTTCTGTCCTGTCTCCATCTGGGTTTGTTGATTTCCAGGCCTGCTGCTTAACTGCTGTCCAGGGAAATTCCTTTCTTCGTTATCCTGGGGATTCCTTTTGCTTCTTGTGTGTGTCGGAGGCTTGTTTCCTGGCATACACTTATTCTTTTAGTTGCTCCCCCCATTTTGACAAAGTATATCCCCCAGTAACCTCTCTGAAAGAAGATGCAGGGGAGGTCAGTTTGGGATTTCTTACATATCTGAGATGATTTTATTCTGCCCTCTTCATGTTCTTTAAACGGTGATGAGGTGTGGTCCTCATGGTTGGAAATCATTTTCCCTCCCCAGCTTTTTGAGTACATTGCCCTGTTATCTTCCGGCTTGTGGTGATGCAGTTGAGTCTGATGTCATTCATTTTCTGGATCTTTTGTACGAATTGACTCTTGAGCCTCCTTTCTGGGAGCTTTTAAAGTCTTCTCTTTGTCCAGGTGTTCTTAGTCACCCAGTTGTGTCCGACTCTCTGCAACCCCATGGACTGTAGCCTGCCAGGCTCCCCTCTCCATGGGATTCTCCAGGCAAGAGTACTGGAGCAGGTTGCCATGTACTCCTCCAGGTTCTTCCCTACCCAGGGATTGAACTCATGTCTCTTGTGTCTGCTGCATTGCACATGAACTCTTTACCTGCTGAGCCATCAGGGTTGCCCTCTGTTTGTCTGGAATGCTCTAAAATTTCATAATGTTATGTCCTGGTTTGGGACTGTTATATTTTCATCATTTGAACTAGATAGAGGTTCTTTTGAAAAAAGAAGGTGATTTTCTTTAATCTGGCTAGTATTCTTGAATTATTTTGCTAAGGCATTCCTTACTTCCATATTTTAATTTTAATTTTTTAGCTCTTTCTTTGATGCCTCTCATTCAGTTACTGGACCATTAATTTTCTAATACTTTTTCTTTTATTGTTTTCATCTTTTTTTTTTTTTACCCCAACTCTGTTCTATGGGCTATTTTCTCAACTGTCTCCTCTTAATCCATCTATTTGTTTTTCTTTCTTTTTTTTAATTTTTGGTTTTTAGCAGTTTTAATTTTCATGAGCTCTTTTCATTCTTCCAGTGTTGGTCTTTGCCGCCTTCTGTTTTCATGGATCCTGGCACCTTTTCTTAATTCCCTGATGATGTTACTTATGTGTTTGAAGGGGGCAGTTCTCCTCTTTGCGTTGCTCCTCCTCCCAGGTTCCTGTTTTCTCCTTCGTTTCCTTGGCCTTTCATGTTAATGAATGAGTGGTGACTCTTGGCCCTTTCTTTTTGAGAGTGAGGCTCTTAGAGGTAGGGACAGAGTTTCTTTCTTCAGTTCAGTTCAGTCGCTCAGTCGTGTCTGACTCTCTGCAACCCCATGGTCTGCAGCATGCCAGGCTTCCCTGTCCATCACCAGCTCCTGGAACTGGTGATGCCATCCGATCATCTCATCCTCTGTCGTCCCCTTCTGCTGCCTTCAGTCTTTCCCAGCATCAGGGTCTGTTCCAGTGAGTCAGTTCTTCGCATGAAGTGGCCGGAGTGTTGGATCAGATTTCTCTCTAACTGACTGTCGTAACCCCAGTTAGGCTGCACATGATGGAAACCTGACTGCAGCAGTAGCACAACCACGTAGGCGATTGTTTTTCTCACATAACAAGAGGTGGGAGGATGGGCAGGTCAGCGCTGGTGCAGCTTCTCAGTGGGTTGCCGCACCCTTTTCCAGGGGATCTTCCCAACCCAGGGATCGAACCTGGGTCTCCTGCATTGCAGGCAGATTCTGTACCATCTGAGCCACTAGGGAAGTGTAGCTTCTTTAGGGAGTTACAAGTGACCCAGGCTCCTTCTAGCTCTCTGTAGCTTGTGGTCTCGCAATGTCTTAGGCATTATAAGAAGAAAAAAGTTGGAAGACACAGAGGTTAAAGGTGAGTTTCAAATCATTCTTTACCTTTTATTGGAAAAGCAGTAGTTTTCCCAGAAGCCTGATGGAGTAGAAAGTTGCTTATTACGCACATGCCAAGAAACCAAGACATTTAAAAACGGGCATGTGAGGTTAGCTGTGAGATAACACTGTGAGAGCCGGTCTTTCTGTGACTTTTTATTCTCATTATTCCAAATCGTCATTCCCAGCTATGTGCTTTCTTGCCCATTCTCCACTCCTGAACGTAACTTCTCCATGATTTTATGGTCCTTTGCTTCCTCACAAGTTGAAGAGAGTGTATATGAGTGTGTGTGTGTGCGTGTGTGTGCATTCACACTGTATTTGTATGAATGTGTGTATGTATGTACTCTTTGAATATCTCATGCTTGTATGCTTGTCCCAGTGTATCTGTTTTTAAAATTTTTATTGCAGTGCAGTTACTGTACAATACTGTGTTAATTTGTATTATACAGTGAAGTGAATCAGCTATACACATACCCCTCTTTTTTGGATTTCCTTCCCATTTAGATCAGCGAGTCTGTTTTGAGTGAACCTGTGAGAAGCTGAGAACACTGCTGCTTTGTCCTGAATGTGGTGCCATGTGAACTGTGCATCTGCCCGAGGCTCCCTGTTGGGGACAGGAGAGACGGCAGTAAAATAAATTTCCTTTTGTTAGGAAAAGATCTCTTCTCATTTTCTGAGGCGATTTCTTTTTGGCAGCCCCCTTTGCTTGGGGCTTCACTTTCTTTTAGGACCCAGACTTTTGAGAAAAAGGAAAGGAAAAGGCTTTTGAGTGGCTACTGAAACATGGAGGCCAGATGTTCATTGTCAAGTTTTGAGGGGGCTGGGGTGGGGAGCTTATTTTTCTGACAGACACCACCTGAGAACGTTTCCCCAGCGGCAGACACTTCTGTGTACATATTTGTCAGATGTTGATGCCTCTGAAGCCAGAGCAAGATGCAAAGATTAGAGTCGCTTGTTCTGTAAAAATTTCTTATGCAGCCTGGAGGGTAGGTAGCTGGGACCACTCAAGCAGCAGACCCCTAGAGCAAGGCATCGGAGACTGTCTCTTGTAGCCTCTGTGGTTATGCTTGCCTCTCTGATTATCCCACCCCCTGTGGCATTCCTTTTAGGTTCTTGGTCATTCTCTGTGGCCAACGGTCCTCCATGGTTAAAGTCTGAACTTGGGTTGATATCCCTAAGGGAAAAACGATTAGGTTAGGTGTGTTAACATTTCTAGTCCGCTGCACTGTTTGATTTGTGGGAAGTGAGACCTTACTTCTGGATATTTTTGGGTAGTTAAAATTCACTAAGAAAATGTACTCAGCCTTCAGAAGCGTGGATGATGAATTATTTCCTTCCAGCATTTCTTAGCAGGATCTCAGGCTCACTCAGTGTCCTTACAAATAACTCAAAAAAAAAAAAAAAAATCAAGACACGAGATCTTATCATGCTAACAAATCTCTTTCCTTGTCTGCAGACCTATGAACAAGAACATAAATACCATTTACTCTTGTGCTCTTTACCCTTGAGTCTGTCTCCAGCCATGTTCCTGGCAGTTCTGCTGCAAAAATTATGAACATTAGAATCTTAGGGATGGAAACTAGAAATTTCATAGAGCTTCAGTTTAAGACCTTCTTACAGCGTCCGTGGCTAAAGGTATAGTTCCAAGGCTGAAAGATGGATTGGCCTAATACAGCTAGTCCCAAATTATTGTCCAAGACAGGAGAATAGAAGCCAGGGGTAGAAAGTCCAGTAGGTTTTGAGTTGGGTGACCAGGGTCATGAGAACTAGGAGGCTGTCCTGAATTGCTGGGAAGGAGCTCTGCAGGCGAAGATGGGGTTTTAGAAACAATACTGACTAAACGAGATGATGAGTTTAAAGCTACAGTTACAAAAAAAAAAAAAAAAAGCTACAGTTACAAGACTTATTAGTTATCTAATAATAGCTTATTAGAAGTTATCAAACTGGGACTACATAGAAATTATAAATACACAGAATCCCTCGGATTTCTACCTGTAAGGGGCTCCAGGGGTTCCATAGCTGATCAAGGAAAAAGACCTGGGCAGGAGGTGGAAAGGACTTGGGCACAGAGGTAGCAGTAGTGTAGCAGCTTTATCTGGGTGATGCTCTGGCAGGTTGAGCTCAGGGGAAATCCCTCACAGTGTGAGGGACTGTATTGTGGAGGTCCAGAGGCTGTATTGTGAGGAGTGTCCCCATTTGGAAAGGGAGGAGGGCAAGGGAGCCTGGGGAGAGTGGAGTCAGGGAGGAGGGGGCGTCTAGGTGATGTGGCTTAACACCGTGGCCCCGAGGCTTTGAGTCAGAGCACCGAAAGGCTGCCGTGGCATGCAGTCTTTTGTCGCCCTGAAGTGTATCTGTCTGCGGCTAGTAGGTCTCAGACACAGTTTCACAGGGTGTGCAAAGCAGGCACACTGTAGGTGGCAAAAGTGTCTGCTTGTTTGCGCTATGTTTAAAATAACTGGATGTATAAAAGTTTGAGTTTGGCGCTAGTGGGGATTTGAACTAATGGGCCTCAGCCAATGTGAAGAAACAAATGATGTTTAGGAGTCAGTACACAGAAGCCAGTGTCAGCTCACTTATGTAACACTGCCTCCTCTCAAGGTGGTGCTATCGATTTGTTGGCGTTCTGGATAGGTCCAGCGGAGGAGACACACCGAAAGCAGGTCACAACACACCTTGGGTCAGAGAGTATGGCCAGGAGGTGGAGCCTTGTGTCAAAGGAACTGTGCTGTCATTATTCACAAGTGAGCTAAGTGATTCTCACCTTTTTTGGTTACATAACAAGGATGTCAGGGTGAACAAGGCAAGTTCAGCCACTGTCCTGGCATAATGCATGGTTTAAAGAGTTGTTTTAAAAAATTAAGGGAAAAAACCAAACAATTCAGGGTGATAGGTCCTGTGCTAGCGGGAGTCCAAGGTGCTGTGGAAGCAAAGAGAAGTACATAGCTCAGTCTAGGGGAGTCTGGAAAGGTTTCTCAGAGAAAGTGATGTCTATGAGGAAACCTGTAGGATGATTAGGAATTAAACAGATAATAGAGGAGGGAAGAAGGATTGGGAGAGGGATGCTCTAGGCAGAGGGGCCAGCACATTCAGAAGTCTGAAGATGAAAGATCTAAGGGCGTATTTGAGAGACAGAGAAGGAAGTTCAGCATGGCGAGGCAGACAAGAGGTGATGGAGAGTTTCACGGTCTGTGATAATGAATATAAAAGCAAATTTGGGAGATTCATGGGGTAGAATTGACTGGCATTGCTAAACAGTTAGCTATAGGGGGTGAGAGAGACAGGGTGAAGTCAGGGGGAAGGCTGGAATTCTGCCTCGGGCATCTACCATCAACCTTTTAATGCACATATACTGAGACTCTCTACCCGGACACCCTTGCAATTAAACACATCTCCCCAACTCTCCTGGGACCTGCTGATAATTACAAGCAACCACTATCAGCTTCTCTCGGGGTGGTGCACTGCATGGATGTATGTGCTGGTTTTTAAAGACAAGTCTGAAGTTAAACCAGCCGTTGCCTGTGTTGCCTTGAATATGTAGAGAATTTCTGAAAACTCAATGAAGGTACTTAGTTTTCTTTTGTTCCCGGTTCTAAGGTTTCTCAGCATTTGAGATTGGGTGTGAGCGCTCAGTTACTCTGGTTCGTCTGAATTCTAGCTGATTCTAAGGGGTGAGTGGGTACGGTTAATTAATCACAGGCAACAAGACGGCTTCCTTTCTGGCTTCTGGCTTCAGACATTCTTATCCTTTGGTCTTCGAATCTTTTTGAAAATTTCAGGTCAGTTTCATAAATTTTGTTAGTTGCTCTGAAGGGTCACGAGAAAGACACAATGTCTATTGTCTGTGAATTTGCAATGTTTTGGAAGGGACAAGCAGGTGGATATCCTGCTAATACTCATATTTTTCTGTGTTTTTAAGGGTGAAATACTGTTTTAACTTTTATTATAGGTAACCAGAATAGAACCTGTCTGGGAAATATGTTTGTTAAATCCTTTCGCTAATATCTGTTAATGAAGAGCGGATATAGATCGTGACCTCCATGTGACTGGGTCTCTCTTTCATCACTGTTTGCCTGTCATGGAATAAGTGCTCCGTACATATTTGTTAAAAGGATCAGCAGCGAACAAATGGATTCTTTTGTTGACTTTTCTGTTGTCAGCCATATGTTTTGCTTTTTAGTTGATGTCTTCTTCAAGGCATTAATGATGCAGGGAAATTAATGGAGGGTGATGGTTCAATGCTAAAATGAGATTTTTCTTACTCATAATGGCTTTTGTTGAATACTTGCAAAAATTCCTCTGTGTGTGTGTTTTATGGGTTGTAAAAAAACCTTGCCAAACTAAGAGCACCTAATGGGACAGGATGAAGGAAAGCACTTTTAACTAAGGACAAAAGTGTCTTGGAGGCAACTCAAGGAATCCGTTGTTGGTGATCTGCAGATGCTTTTGGTTTGAGCAGCAGTGTGTGTACAAGTCAAAAAAGTGTTATATTTTGTTCTGATGCCGAGTGCAGAGGGTGTCTGGCGGGGTAGGCAAACTGAAAAGAGAGTATGCTGAGAGATAGAATGACCAGCTGACCTGGTTTGTCAGGGACGGTCCTGGGTTTAGCACTGAGAATCTCCTCTTGGAAAACTCCCCAGCCCTGGACAAACTGGAATGATCAGTTTCCCTATATGAGAACTCAGAGTTGAATAGAGAGCAGATGGAAGTGGTACTTCCGCACACTCAGGCCAATGCGTGTTTAAAGGAGAAGGGTTGTCAAGAATGGCTTCCTCAAGAGGCCCATAGAAGAGGCACCCAAGCTGGTCCTGCAGAGTGCAGTTTTACACAGTGAGAATTACTGTAAAATGGAATGGTTTGCGAAGACCCCCTGGGCGCCTGGTACATTGGGCCATCATACCCCCGCGGTCCAGGAATTTCTTTGGAGATGAAATATTTGGAAGATTTTGACCTCTGAAACTTTAGAGCCAAGTTTGACCTACAGATTGCCTAACACTAATTCAAGAAACTCAGTGGCCTTTTCGGGGTCACCAGGGGTTCGTGGCCAAGCGTAGGTCAGAGCCAAGTCTATTGATTTCCAGGCCTCTGTTCTTTCTGCTGTGCTCACCAGCGCTTGAGGGTTGCCAGCCAGGGCTGATACAGGTGTCCTCCTGTGAAAGAGGTGAGACTGTGAACCGGTGCTTTCTCTGCCTTTGTGACTAGGATGGATGGTAAGGAATGAGGACTAGGAGGGGGCCTGTGGCCACGTTTTGCGAGTGCAGTGCTGATTTTAGACAACAGCAGCTTGTTGAATGGCCTGAGAATCTTAAGAGCTGCTCCGGGAGGCCCCGGGAGGTAGGGGTTGGTTACTAGGCAATCTCATGACTGCTGGGCCTTCCCAGGCAGGCAGCTCCGTGGCAGTTTTCACAGAAATGCAGGTCCAAAGGTCTTTGCCAAAAGAGGCCTTGCTTGCTTCTCTGGTTGATCTTTCTCTGCACCCTCCTGAGGCCCGTATCTTATGGAAATGTGTTTCTAACAGCTGCATGCTCACCAGTGAGTCTGCTAGCAGGGCAGAGAGTTAAATCTGCCAGTTGCCTTCCACTTTCCCTATTTCTCTTTTGTTTCTCATCCAGATTATTTGCAGAGATTTACGTGTTGCCCTGTTTTCTTTCCAGCCTACTTTTTAACTGAATGTATTCTGAATTTTTCCACATGTGATGAAATAGTCTTTTAAATTCTACACCTTCAGAGGATGACTTTTGCTAGTTTGATCGCACTCCTTCCTACAATTTTACTGTAATCGAGTTGACCAATCCTCTGTTGTGGATCTTTGTGTACTTCTGCCAGCATATTTGCGTAAGCCTTTCTGAGCTCATCCCTCCTGACGGTCCTGAGGGAGGCGTCCTAGGTCAAAGGTTTTGGCTCCTGTTGCCAAACTGGTCTTTGGAAAGAGAGGGCTGTTTTTCTTCCCCCAGGTCAGCAGTGTTTAAGTGTGAGTGTGGAGGGCAGTGATTTTTTTGTGCCATTTGTATGTAGAAGGCGTGTATCCTCTCTGCCTTACCCCCTTCCCTCCTCACGCCTCCCCCACTTCTCTCTTCCTTTCCCCCTCATCCTCTTTTCTTGACTTCCTCCCCTGCCTTCCTCGTGGCGGCGGGGCGGGGTGGGGGTTGAACATCTCTTTGCCATAGTAGAGCTGTTACAGGTTTTATCTTAGAGTTCTGGAAGAAGTAGCTGTCAGGCTGCCATCGGAGCAGTGAACTGCGGCAAAGCAGAATGGCCGTGGGCCTCGGGAAGATGCGTTGTCAGGGGAGGGGAGGAGTCAGACAGTTTCTCCCCGCGTTTTGAAGCGGGCTCTCCTAAAAGACAGCGCTCGCCTCATGGGAGGTTTGCTGGGTATCCTGGAGCTCCACTTACCTGACTGTGGAGGTCATGAACCCATCACTTATCTGTACGGATTTTCATAGATAGGATTCCCACCGAAAATAATCCATAAACAGTCTATAATGGGAAGAGCAAAGAGTTTTATTTGAGCCAAACCGAGGACTATAACCCAGAAGACAGTCTTTCAGATTACTTGAAACAGCTGCCCCAGAGAAGTGTGGTTTTCAACACAGTTTGATATCTTGTCAGAATAAAGAACATCAAATAAGTCAGGGATACATGTCTTCAAGGTTAAAAAATAAATGAAAGATCATGTACACAGTGAGTCAGCACGGCTTTGGCACCTGGGAATGTAGTCTGATCTTTGAGGGAGGGCCAGTATTAGCATCCCAGGACAGGGATGCATCAGTCTTTATTTTTAACATGATATTCTTTACTACTAGTCAGTGTGTCCTTTTCTTTAATAATTAAAGCAGATGGGCAATGTATGTTTGATAGGCTACAAACAGGCTGTTTTAGTTAGCATAAAATTCAAGTTAATACCTGTACAAGCCAGAATGACTTCCCCAGACCTCACTATATGAAAATTTCTTTTATCACAACCAACTTTCCTCCTTCTCCCCAGATAACCTGTGTTCCAGGCTTTTCACATACCTCTTACCTGTTTATGGAAAGCATTGTAAGTTCATCAGAACCTTGAATCGCCGGGCACTAGGAATAGAGAGCGAATTGAGACTTTGAAATTCTGGGGTGTAAAACCTGTTCTAGAACCCTGCGACTTCTGTGAAAAGCGACACCTTTCCATAGTGGAGTGATAGATTTCCACTGTGCTTGAATAAAATCAGACTCATCCTCTTCAACAAAGGCCATGTGACTTGGCTCCTCCCCACCTTCCGAGGAGCCTCTTACTGCCCTGTGGTTGCCCCCTCTTCCCCACCAGGCTGAGCTCCTTGTTCTTTTTCAGACGTCACCAGCATCGTCTGATCTCAGGGCACCATGTTGGGCTCTTCGCTGGCTCTTCCGGTTAGAGCGTTCTTTCCTTTCATCATTGTGTATCTTCTTGTCATTTGTACCTCAGCTTAAACGTCCTTTCCCAGAGAAGCGTTCCTTGGTGACCCAAATGGAAATAGCCAGGCAGCGGTTTACATCACCTGATTTTATTCTCTGCTTGGGGCTTATCGCCGTCTGAATTTTCCCTTGTTTGTCTCTCACCACTGAACGTATGTTCCATGGAATAGAAACCTTATTTAAATTCATCATCCTTAACCTGTATGAGAAAAGAATCTGAGAAAGAATGCATATTTGTATATGAATAACAGAATCACTTTGCTGTACGCCTGAAACCAACATAGCATTGTAAATCAACTATACTCCAATAAAAATTTTTAAAACATGAAATATAAATCTTAGATCAAAAGATTCATCCACACTGTAGCATGGGAAAAAAAATTGTCATCCTGGTGTTCCCAGTGCCTACAGCTATAAGTTGCTGATAATTGACATTCTATGACTAGTTGTTATATAGGAATAGGGCCGTTGGTCAGGCAAAATTCCTTTATGTTTACTGCTAAGAGTTGGCTTCCTTGGTAGACTGGCTTGGGGTTCGGAGAGATGAGTTTTAGTCATAACCCTGCATGTGTGGCAAGTCCCTTCAGTCATGTCTGACTCTTTGCGACCCCATGGACTATAGCCCACCAGGCTCCTCTGTCCGTGGGATTTTCCAGCCAAGAATACTGGAGTAGGGTGCCATTTCTTCCTCCAGGGGATCTTCCCAACTCAGGGATCAAATCTGCATCTCTTATATCTCCTGCGTTGGCAGGTGGGTTCTTTACTGGTAGTGCCATGTGTAGTCACTAATTCTGCGATCTTGGAAAAACCACTTGCCATCTCTGAATCTCAGTGTCGTTATCTGTAAAGTGAGAATCATAGTATTTACCCAAAGAACCCCTAAAGGATGCTTGAGAGGAGGAGCTGTGGTAAGGGATGTACAGACTCTGTGTAAACGTCTAATCACTCAACAAATGGGAATTATCATCACTTATTTATTGGAAGGACATGGAACTACCATGATGCCTCTAGAAACTTGGGATAAAGGATAGTGGAGCCTGTTACAAACAGCAGGGCATGGTATCAGCGCACTGTGGAGCAGAGATGTGGGTCTCGGTCAGCACTGGTCTAATGGGAGCTTCACTGGAGGATTTATCTTCCCCATGAAAACCTTCTGCCAGCAGAAAGGGAGGTGGTTTGGCTAGAACTGGCCTGGGAAGTATCCAAAGTCTTGATAATACTCATTTAGCAGTTGACTGGGAAGGGATGATCCACCGTTCCAGAGATTCGCAGCAGCAGAATATTCCAGTTGTGGGCAGACGATGCCATCTCTCAGAGCCGGATGCATTAAAAGTTCCCTGGTTTCTTCTCACTAAGCAATTCTTAGTGCCTGATAGATTTCCTGTGTGGCTGACCAGAAAGAAAAGTGGCTGTCTTAGGGAGAATAATGAGGGCAAAGTTACCTTACTGTGCATGCTAAGTCGCTTCAGTCATGTCCAACTCTTTGCAACCCTATGGACTGTAGCCCGCCAGCCTCCTCTGTCCATGGGATTCTCCAGGCAAGAGCACCGGAGTGGGCAGGTGATGGTTCTCACCCTACCTTGGTACGCTGGTGTTCGAGTATTAGAGTCTGTCTCTGTGAGCTCGGTGGATATGCATCTGCCCTCAGGGAGATGACAGATGGGGGTGGTGTGGAGCAGCCTGGCTGGGGTGACCTTCTCTGGGTACAGCTGCCTTGTCCAAGGGCACCCAGTCGGTATCTCAGCTTTATATTTGCAGTGTGATCTTGGTTTAAACTGATGTTCTTTCTAGCTGGAGATTGCTGAATGTGGTAATAGATTGTGTGGCAGGGGGTTATCTGCATCACTAGTTCAGGTGGATGTACTCAAAGGGGCCAGGAGGTGGCAGTAAAAGCTAGGCAGTCCTTTGAGCAGTTCCAAGTAGACCGCGGTTTCTTAGCCTAATTTCAGCCTCTCCTGGGCAGATTTACAAGGTCTGGAAGTGGGGGTAGAGTGGTGGTACCTGGGAAATCCTGTGGACAGAGGAGCCTGGCCGTCTGCAGTCCATGGGGTTGCAAAAGAGTCAGATATAATTTAGCGATTAAACCAGCACAACAAAAAGGGTGGTGGTGTTGCTGCTGGACCGCAGAGAGGTAGTCTTATCAAAGTGGCCATTCTTATCCCATCATCACAGCGTCCATGAGTCTTACCGCTCTCAAGTTCTTTTCATGAAACTCTGTAAAATAATAATAAAAAATCTTAACATACTCTAATATTCAGATTTTTTTGTAGAACATGTGTATATAGGGTGTGGATCAGATTTCACTGGATTTTAGCTGTGAGTGTCTCCTAGCCCCTTAGCTTCTAGAGAACATGAACTTGACTTCTCATCTCATGGACTGAGCAGAGCCCAGTGCTCTTCTGAGACTTCCAGTTCATGGCCTCCCCTGTCTCTCGTCTTTTGCTTTGGTGGAGTCTGTTCTGTGTATTGAATTTATTTATTTACTCAATAGTAGTGATCATTATCTACTCTGACAGCCATTTCGTGTATATTATTTTTACATTTATTTTTAATTTCGTGGCTGCACCGCACACCACGTGGGATCTTAGTTCCAGTTCCCCTACCCAGGGGTGGAGTCTACACCCCCTCACATTGGAAGCGTGGCATCTCAGCTCGTGGACTGCCCGGGAGGTCCCAAGTTTGTTGTTTAGGGATCATCTGCTGTCCCCCTGTGCATTGCCTTCATTATCACTGGGTACTCGGTACTTACTTAGTACGTACTTAGTGCATACGTGCGCGTGCAAACACACACAGTCAGACAGACGCACACACAGACACCCCCCCCCCACACCCCGAACTCAAATCTCTTCAGGTAAAGCATTGGTGCGTATTAGAGGATTTTAGTAACGGTTTGGCAGAGAGTCACATGAACAACTTGAAATGGACAGCTGGAGCTCCCTGGCTCCTCCGCCGGGTCTGGAACTCAGGCTGTGCTCCTGGCCATGCTGCTCCGTCCTTCTCTCTGCCCTCCTCCTCCTCCTCTTTCTGCCCTTCTCCTCTTGGGAACAAAACGAGCTCCCATTCTCGCATAGGCAGATCTTTCTGAAATGAAGCAGACACCTCACTTCCTGCTTGGTTTCTCAGGTCTTTTTACTGTGCAGCTGTGTTTCCTAGCTGACGGATGACCCTCTCTGATCCTGCCTCTCCCGTCCCTGAAGCTGCAGCGCCATTCCTGCCAGTGCTTCTCCTCCTGGCAGATTGGAACATTTAAAAAATTTTATTTTCTTGAAATATAGTTGGTTTGCAGTGTTGTGATAATTTCTACTGTAGAGCACAGTGATTTGGTTATACGTATGTATACGTTCTTTTTCATACTCTTTGCCATTATGGTTTATTCCAGGATATTGAATATAGTTCCGGTGCTATCCAGTAGGACCTAGTTGTTGATCCATCCTGTATGTGATAGTCCGCATCTGCTAACCCCACACTCCCGGTCCATCGCTCATGCACAGCCTTCCCCTCTTGGCAGCCACAGGTCTGATCTCCATGTCTGTGAGTGTGTTTCTGTTTTGTAGATTCATTTCTTGGACCATTACATATCCTCACGCTTTGTGCATGTCGTTTCTTGACATTTCCTTCATCTGACTAACTCCTCTCTCAAAGCAGCTCACTTTCTGGACTACTTCCCCAATGGGTTAGATTCCGATGATGGCTCCTTCCAGCCCCAATGACTGGGATGAATGACTTTTGATTAGGAGAGCGAAGTTGAGTGTTCTGATCCCGAATTGTCACCAACTTTTAACTCTGCGCATATAATGGGAGTTGAGAAGGGCTCACTGATTGTGAAATGTCGTTTAAGTGTGAACCTTCCTCAAATCGGGTTGTGGTCAATGAAAAAGTAATGGTCATTTCATTCAAGTCAGTTCAGCAAGGTTTCATTAAGGCTCCAGAAGGGAATTGCTGCCCCTCATTCATTCTCCAGACCTGCATTAGGCACATATTGGATGCCAGCTACTGTGTAGGGGCCAGAAGTACAGAGATGAAGTAGAGGTGTCCTGGGCCAATTGCATCTATAGTTTTCGAATTCAAGAGAAATATCGGTGTTAGAGTTACGTGTTTGGAGTTCAGAGTGAATGGGTGGCCATTAAAGCTGTGGGAGCAGATGATACCAGGTGCGGAAAATGCAATCCACGTAGATCGCTGGGGTGTTGGGCACAGCCTGCTTTTCAGATATTTTTTTCCTGTGAAAGGAAAGGTGCCCAGAGTGAAACTTTTGTTTTCTGAAAGGTTAAAAGAAATCATTTTATATCTTTTATCATTGGTACCTTTTAAATCATGTTCACATACTCTTAAGGACTATCACAATAGCAGAGGGAACATACTGTAATGAATCTATAGGTTAAATAAACACATTGGTAAGATCTATAAACATTTTTTCCTGAATGTTAACAGATTTGATAATTACCTGAGGATTTACTATTTGAAGAGGCTTTGATAATTTGCAGTGACTCCTTACACTATGAAATAGAATGGTGTTAAGTTTTAGTAAGCCATTTGAGCACGACTTAAATTTCTTTGTTATATATTTTTTTTATTGAAGTACAGTTGATTTACAGTGTTGTGTTAGTTTCAGGTATATAGCAAAGTGATTCAGTTATATGCACATATATGTATATATTCTTTTTCAGATTTTTCCATTATATGTTATTTAAAGATTACAAGACATTGATATATAGTTCTCTGTGCTATACAGTAGGTCCTGTTGTTTATCTATTTTACGCATATGTTCATCCCAAACTCCTAGTTTATCCCTTCACCCATCTGGTCCCATCACTTCATGGCAAATAGTTAGGGAAACAGTGGCTGACTTTATTTTTCTGGGCTCCAAAATCACTGCAGATGGTGATTGCAGCCATGAAATTAAAAGATGCTTACTCCTTGGAAGGAAAGTTATGACCAACCTAGACAGCATATTGAAAAGTAGAGACATTACTTCCTCAACAAAGGTCTGTCTAGTCAAGGCTATGGTTTTTCCAGTGATCATGTATGGATGTGAGAGTTGGACTATAAAGAAAGCTGAGTGCTGAAGAATCGATGCTTTTGAACTGTGGTGTTGGAAGAGACTCTTGAGAGTCCCTTGGAGACTCAAGGAGATCTCAAGGGACGCAAGGAGATCCAACCAGTCCATCCTGAAGGAGATCAGTCCTGGGTGTTCATTGGAAGGACTGATGCTGAAGCTGAAACTCCAATGCTTTGGCCACCTCAAGCGAAGAGCTGACTCATTTGAAAAGACTCTGATGGTGGGACGGATTGAGGGCAGGAGGAGAAGGGGACGACAGAGGATGAGATGGCTGGCTGGCGTCACCGACTCAATGCACGTGAGTTTGGGTGAACTCTGGGAGTTGGTGATGGACCGGGAGGCCTGGCGTGCTGTGGTTCTTGGGGTCATAGAGTCAGACACGACTGAGCGACTAAACTGAACTGAACTGAACCATAAGTTTGTTTTCTATGTCTGTGGTCTCTTTCTGTTTTGTGTACAGATTCATTTGTGTCGTTTTTTAAGTATCCACATATAAATAATATCATATGGTATTTGTCTTCTGTCTGACTTAATTCACTTAATATGATAATCTGTAAGTCCATCTACGTTGCTGCAAATGGCATTATTTCATTCTTTTTTATGGCTGAGCAATATTCCATTGTGTATATACACCATATCTTTATCCATTCATCTGTGGATGGCCACTTAGGTTGCACTTCCACGCCTTGGCTACTGTAACTTGGCTATAGAGTAATATAACTTTTTGAGGAGGTATTTATTTTACTAGAGCTCTTTGCAGAGAAACCTGGGGCTTCCTTTGAAGATGGAAGATGAGAACTTCCATCCTTTGGAACTTCTATTCATGTCCATCGAGTTGGTGATGCCATCCAACCATCTCATCCTCTGTCGTCCACTTCTTCTGCCTTCGATCTTTCCCAGCATCAGGGTCTTTTCCAATGAGTCAGTTCTTTGCATCAGGTGGCCAAAGTGTTGGAGTTTCAGCTTCAGCATCAGTCCTTCCAATAAATATTCAGGACTGATTTCCTTTAGGATTGATTGGTTTGATCTCCTTGATTGTCCAAGGAACTCTCAAGAATCTCCAACACCACAGTTCAAAAGCATCAGTACTTCAGCACTCAGCTTTCTTTATAGTCCAACTTTCATATCCATACATGACTACTGGAAAAACCATAGCTTTGACTAGATGGACCTTTGTCAGTAAATAAATGTCTCTGCTTTTTAATACGCTCTCTAGGTTGGTCATGGCTTTTCTTCCAAGGAGCAAGCGTCTTTTAATTTCATGGCTGCAGTCAACATCTGCAGTGATTTTGAGCCCAAGAAAATAAGGTCTGTCATTATTTCTATTGTTTCCCCATCTATTTGCCATGAAGTGATAGGACCGGATGCCATGAACTTAGTTTTTTGAATGTTGAGTTTTACGCCAGCTTTTTAACTCTCCTCTTTCACCTTCATCAAGAGGCTCTTTAGTTCCTCTTCACTTTCTGCCATAAGGGTAGTGCCATCTGCATATCTGAGGTTATTTGATTTTTCTCCTGGCAGTCTTAATTCTAGCTTGTGCTTCATCCAGCCTGGCATTTCGTATGATGTACTCTGCGTATAAATTAAATAAGCAGGGTGATAATATACAGCCTTGACATACTCCTTTCCCAATTTGGAACCAGTCTGTTGTTCCATGTCTAGTTCTAACTGTTGATTCTTGACCTGCATACAGATTTCTCAGGAGGCAGGTCAGGTGGTCTGGTATTCCCATCTCTTTCAGAATTTTCCACAGTTTATTGTGATCCACTCAGTCAAGGGCTTTGCTGTAGTCAATAAAGTAGAAGTAGATATTTTTCTGGAACTCTCTTGCTTTTTTGATGATCCAATGGATGTTGCCATTTTGATCTCTGGTTCCTTTCTAAATCCAGCTTAAACATCTGAAGTTCATGGTTCATGTATTGTTGGAGCCTGGCTTGGAGAATTTTGAGCATTACTTTGCTAGCGTGTGAGATAAGTGCAGTTGTGCGGTAGTTTGAGCATTCTTTGGCATTGCCTTTCTTTGGGATTGAAATGAAAACTGACCTTTTCCAGTTCTGTGGCCACTGCTGAGTTTTCCAAATTTGCTAGCATATTGGGTGCAACACTTTCACAGCATCATCTTTTAGGATTTGAAATAGCTCAACTGATATTCCATCACCTCCACTAGCTTTGTTTGTAGTGATGCTTCCTAAGGCCCACTTGACTTTGGACTTGATCACACTATCGTGGTTATCTGGGTCATGAAGATCTTTTTTGTATAGTTCTTCTGTGTATTCTTGCCACCTCTTCTCAACATCTTCTGCTTCTGTTAGGTCCATACCATTTCTGTTCTATATTGTGCCTATTTTTGCATGAAATGTTCCCTTGGTATCTCTAATTTTCATGAAGAGATCTCTAGTTTTTCCCATTCTATTGTTTTCTTCTCTTTCTTTACATTGATCACTGAGGAAGGCTTTCTTATCTCTCCTTGCTGTTCTTTGGAACTCTGTATTCAGATAGGTGTATCTTTCCTTTTGTGGCACAAGATTTTCCTTTGAAATTCCCTGCATATTCTCTTCTTGGATAACTTGGCCATGAGTGTGAGAATGAGTCTGGAATGTTACCTTTGAAGTTGTACCTTAGAAACAAGAGATTGAGCAAGAGAGGTGTCTTTTTTCTACACTTGAAAATCAGAAAATAGGAGTGAACGGCAACAGAAAGGTAACCTCACTTTCCCCAGGAAAATTGCTTTTGACTGTTTGGTATTTGTTTTTAAACGTGGAGAAAAAGAGTAGGAGGCGGATCTTCTGACTTAGAATATCTCAAGCTTGATCAGACATAACCTCCCAGGGCTTGTTTTGCATTTAGATTTCAGGGCTTTAACCCAAATCTACTGAACCACAATCTGAAAGGAGAGGCCTGGGAATCTCTGGGATTAACAGTTTTCTCACATGATATTTCGGACCAAATAAACTTGATAAATACTGTTATTAATGAAGATAGTGGCAGGGCGTCTTCTTATATGGAGACATACTTCTTAGGCTGCCAGTTCCTAGTGATTCCAGGACTGATAAGCATGTTCATTATTCTGCCTCATGTCATTCTCTCTCTCCTCCTTCTTATAATTGGCTCTCTCGATTTTTCCCCTTTCAGACTTTCTGTGCTCACAGGATAAGAAGGAGTTGGAACTGTGCTGGTGTTAGTCCGTCTTGTTCACTGTGCCCTGCTAATGCATTTGGTTGGTGGGTGAAGAGGAAGTTGAATATTTCTGGCTAAAATTCAGGGTTCTAATGGGGGCTCTTACTGCCTCTATTTTAAATTAGCTCATACTTTGGAAAAATAAAAAGCATAAACATATAATTAACCCCTATATATTCATCACCCAGGTTCAACAATTATCAACTGGTGGCTATTTTTCTTTAACCTGTCTTCTCTCCCTTACTGTTTTGAAGCAAATCCCAGATGTATTATCATTATCCATAAGCGTCTCAGTAGTATCACTAAAAGATAGTAACTCAGCTTCCCTTTTCTTCTGTTGTTTATTAAAAAGACTTTTTTTTTTTTTAAAAAATAGCGTTTTCAGGTATACAGCAAAATTGAGAGGAAAGCACAGAGATTTCCCATATAACCCCTGTTCCTCCAGCCCATCCACTATAAACATCCCCTATCAGAGAGGGTAGCTACACTTGATGAACCTACAGTGATACATCATTATCACCCTAAGTCCATAGTTTTCAATAAGGGTTCATTCTTGGTGTTTTATATTCTAAGGGTTTGCATAAATATATGATGACATATATCCTCACTTTCTTTTGAACATCAGAATCCCCTAAGAAGACAAAATATGGCAACCTGAGACTATCCCTGAATTTGAGTTTAGGAGTTTAGGATCAAGAAGGGCAAAGTCAGTGACTTATGGCTTTTCTTTGAAAGACCTCAAGAAGATCACATTTCTCGAGTACATTATTGAAATATGGTTCACCATGGTAAATCCAGGTATATGAGGTTATGGGGATAAAAGAGAGCTTTGGCAAGGGGTTTGGGAGTGATTGAAGGGATGGTGTGGTGAAAACAATGGCAAATGAGTTGTTCCTACCTTAAAGGTAAAGATACAATGGAGCTCTGTGGAATGTACATTAGAGTCTTTTTTGAAACCTTAACTCTTCGCTGGTTGGACTTTAGAGACCCGTCTCCTAGGTGCAGGCAGTCAGAAGGTTGTGTAGCTCAGTGTTTAAGCACCAGCTGTTGTTGAAATAATGTCCATGCACCTATCTAAATGCTAATGAAATGCTAACAAAGCCATCCATCGGCTTTTTCTCTTTCTACAACATCACAATGAGGGAAGAGGGATCAGACAGATGACATCTGATATCTGGCTTAAAAGTGGGGGACGCAAACATATGTCAAGTAGCCTAAGGGTTTCTTCATTTTTTTACCCTTTGGAGGCATGAGATATTCCAAAGTTTGTTAAGATACACCAGAAAAAAAAATAGTTTTTATAAATCCTCTCCTTGGATTAGAACCCTGAAGTTATTTGAAATTAATGCAGTGTGAATCCGAAGCTACACTGGGATTTACTACTGTGGGACTTTGTTCAATTACAGATGCTCCATGTGGTGTGAGGATAATTTCATGGTGCATGCTTGAAGAATGGGTGAGATGCCTGCTCTGTGCGGTATCATAATGGGTAGCAAGTTGCACCACAGTTATTTAAAACACTAACTATCCTTTGCTTTCCCTCTCTCTCTCCAATATTCCTCAGAATACTCTGATCTTTGCTGATTCCTACCTAACCCATTATTGTGCCCAGGTAGCTAGATAACTTCTTACATAAGCATATGTTTCTTTTAAGCAAAGTTGAGGTATGGAAACCTGAACTTGCTTGATACTTTGGGGAGGCAATTATTTGCTTCCTAAAGGGATTTTTTTGACTCCTGGAGGGTTTGCAATAGAATAGTTTAAATAGTAGTTAATTTTCAATTCTTTTTGCACGTAGATTTTTGCAGAGCACTTCTTTTGGGCAAAGTGAGTCACATTGAGGTATAAAAATTCAAACAGTAATCTACACCTGGTCTCTACCTGCAAATTTGCTTTTCAGAGTTTTCAGGTCACTCAGCTCCATGAAAATTTCCCTTGTTTTCCCACATGACTTCATTAAATCTTACAGAGCTGTATGTGTGGTTGGACTTTGCTTTTGCTGCATAGGGTCTTCTTCCCTCACAGGTTTTGGATGGAGAAGGGCTTTTGTAGACTTAAATTCTTAATTCAGTATGTCTATTCTGTTACATGACAATGATCATTTTGCAAAGATTTTAAATTCATTTTACCATTTAAAAATGCTTCTGGAACACCTTGATATTTGTTAAAGATTTATTTTGTGATGTTTAAGATTTATTTTGATTTTGTGCTTTATTGTGGTTTATAGGTTTTCCCCTAAAGATATTAACATTTTACAGTTAAAGAGGACAGGCAGGGACTTCCCTGGTGGTCCAGTGGTTAAGAATGTGCCTTCCAATGTAGGGGGTATGGGTTTGATCCCTGGTCAGGGATCTAAGATCCCACATGCCACAGCGCAACTAAGCCCGTGCGTTGCAAGTACTGAGCCCTCGCACCGCATCCAGAGAGAAAGCCTCATGCCGAGGTGAAGATCTGGCATGCTGCAACTGCGACCCAATGAAGCCAAAACAAAATGAAACAACAGCAAAAAGAGAATGGGCAAATAGGATTTGGTATTCTATCCAGATAACCTTTTTTCCTCTAGCAACAAACCCTTTCTTTGAGGAGAGGCATTGTGGGGGTTTGTACTCTAACAAGAAGAAAGTTTTGAAAACTAGCTTTTGAGTTAACTTATATGCCCAAAGATTAAGCATTTTGGAAGGTAAACTCTCTGAGTTTCTGTGTTAATAACTACTTATTTTGATGCTAAGAGGATCAGGATTCTCAAACCTGTGAACCCAGATCTGCTCAGCGCAGTGCATTTGTTTCTTGCATATCTTTGCTTACAGTGTGCTCCTTGAGGCTGGCTTTTCTGAGGATCTTCAAAGCTCTGTCTCTGCTTGTTTTTGTTTTTTTTTTTTCCCCCTGCTCAGAATATCTCCTTCAGCTCCTTGTAACTGTGCCCTTGTTATCCTGTCATCTGGTCTACCTCTAGACTCTGCTCTGGGTCTAGTCTCAGTTGGATGTGAGTCCAGTCCACGTGGTGACTTGGAGGCAGCAGATCCAGGTTCACGTGCTGACTCTGATCTGACTCGTATTCGTGTGTGCTCTTAGGCGAGTTTTGTAACCTTTTTTGCTGCTCAGTTTCTTATCTATAAAATGTGGGTCATAATAATACCCATGCCCACCGAGAGGTATGTTGTGAGAATTAAAAATGATGTCGCATACTGCTTGACATATAGAAAGAGTGAGTACTTCGTAATCAGTAGCTGCTATTATTATGCCAGAATGTATTTTCAGAAACTAGTTTGTTGGTAAACTTGCCCTGACAGTGAGGCTGTATTTTACATGCATACACACACTCACGTGTGAGCTATTTAAACAGTCATTAGAATACAGTGAATGTGTGTTTACCCACCACTTAGTTGGTAAAGTCTTACCGACATAGTTGAGGCCCCCATGGAGATCCCTCCTGATTGCCTTTCCCTCCCTCCTTCTAAATGGTAACCGTCGTCCCGAGTTGGGTGATTTTCACGCTCATGTGTTTCCTTACACGCTCACTGCATGTGTGACTTTGTTTTAAAAGTAGCTGTTGGTAATGAATACTGCCCCTGGAAGAGACCCTGAGTCATTTGGGGAGCCACATGTGAAGGGTGCCGGAGGTCCCGTCATCACTATTGTAGGGGGAGCGAAAAGGGCAGAGCTCTGACTCAGCCCCTGTCAGCAGGGCCCAGGTCTTCGTCCCCTTGCTTGGCTGCTCCCTATCCTGGAGTGAGGACCAACCTGAAGACTATATCCTGGCCTGTATGTTGCTCAGAAAGAAATTGTGTGGCCAGAATGTTCCATCTTCAAGATGACTCTTGAATGACTTGAGTGTGTTCTTGCTTCATTTGTCACTCACTCTTTTGGCTCATCTCCCTTTGAGGGTTTGGGCACTTTGATAACTGCTCCTCTAGCCTCTCTGACTAACTGCCTTCTTGCCTTCTCCAAGCTCCTTGGTTTGGCATTACTTGCACTGAATACTCAGTATTTGCATTTCGAAGAAGCAGGATTCTGTGAACTGCTCTTGGGAGAGATGCATTGGGACTACCCTCCTTTTTGAGCCTTGGAGGGTCAGTCGCTGGGTGTGGGTGGCCTTGTCATTCTCAAGCATAGCCCGTTATTTAATGCATATTATCACTATATGAGCAGGGAATCTCGTTATACAAACCATGCCCAGGTAGGTAAATGAGAAGTGTTAACGTTAGAGATTCTGCTCAGGATGGTGTCGTGGGTGAAGTCTGAACTCATTCAGTTCACTTCAGTCGCTCAGTCGTGTCCGACTCTTTGGAACTCATTACGGGGTTCCAGCTGGTTTCTCCTGTAGCAGCTCAGTTATCCGTTGAGCCCAGGAGGTGAGACACTGGCACCTGCCTGGGGGGGCTACAGGTTCAACTTGTAATCCTTAGGTTTAGGTTGAAACTATAGAATTAGCTGTAGTCATTTATTCCCGGAGCTCAGTGCCCAGGCATAATCGAAATTTCTTTCCTCTCCTCGGCCTCGGCAGGCTGGGCGAGGCTCGCGAGCACTGTTGGCGTCTCTCACCAGCATGCTGTTCTTTCCTTCTTGACTTGAGTGCTTGCTCTTCTGGAGCTCCTGGTAGCAATTCCTCAGTTTTGTTATCTCATCCCTTCCCCATCAGTCACGTTTACTGACTTGGTTTCTCAGCCCCAATCCATCCCCCTGACAAAGAACATTATAGAACCACTGCGAGGCAATAGCGATCTTTTTTTTTTTTTGTACTACATGCTGAATGAGCCTATTGACATAAAAGACAAAAACAGGCAAAACTATTGGATACTATGAGAAGCCAGGACGGTAGTTGTCCTTGGACGAGTGGAGTGACAGCTGGGAGAAGGGGTTTCTCGGGCGCCAGTAATGTGTTTCTCAGAGGTCCTGGGCCACAGGGTGTGTTCAGTTGGGGAAAGTTCACCGAGCTGTACCTTTATGCTTTATGAAATTTGCAATAGCTCTCTCTTCTTCAGTGTCTCTGTGGGGACCTGTGAACATCACAGTAATTCTGACCACTGGTGTTGACCTTCCCAGCACGTGAGCTTCCCTTCCTCCCAATATTCCCAGCGCAGAGGCAAAAATCTTACAGTTCTATATGATTCTACTTCCTCTCCGTTGTGGTTCCTGGTCTGTATTCTGGTTGACTTTATCCTTGTACTTCTGATACTTAACCCAGCTTTCATATATGAAAGGTTCTGTTTTGATTATTGTGGTAAGAACACTTAGCATGAGATCTACGCTCTTACCCATTTTTAAGTGTAAAATACAGTACTGTTTACTGTAGGCATGAAACATTCTTATAAAGAACTTTATGTGAGAAGAAACGTTTATAAAATATCTAGGCCTTCTAATCTGAGCAGAATAGTTCACAGAATAGTTGTTCACAGAATAGTTGAACAATCACAGAATAGTTCACACAATCTAGAATAGGTTAGAGGTGGGCAAGATGAAAGTGACTGGAGTCACTGGCTTTGGAGCAGAAAAGTCTAGGGGGGAGGTCAGGGCATGGACTGACGCAGGAGCCCAGGACAGGTGGGAGTGGTGGGTCAGGGTGGCGCAAGCTGGTTGGGATGGGTACGACCGTGTGTCGGTGCAGAGACCACACGCCTCCTGAAAGGGAGTGAAGCTGGAGCCAGTACCTTTCACCGATGGTGGGCATCCCAAGGACAAGGGTCAGACAGGCAAAGATGGCCAGCGGAGCCAAAGGGTGTCTCTCTCCAATCCTTGGCAAACCATGGCATAAGACATGACTTGATCCATTCTCTGGTTTGTGAAGGCTTTTCACTAGGCAGATGCTCAATTATTCTTCAGGTGTAAGAGATCTAACAATTCAAAGAGGGATCTAGTACCACTGAGGCTCTTTTGTTTACCCCCAGGAAGAACTTCCAATGCTTAGCAACATTCAGTGGATACGTGATTCTGTATCGAGCACCTGCTTCTTAAAGGTCCTCATGTTCAGCCATGTGGGCATGGGCTTTGAGCATCTGGTCTGCTTGCAGACAATATGAGCAAGTTCAGAAATGCCCAGAAGGTAACATGCAATGCACGTGTTAATGCCACTTCTTCATGTATGCTACAGGTGATAGGGTACTAGATAGATAATTATTTCATAACTGCTGCTACTGCTAAGTTGCTTCAGTCGTGTCCGACTCTGTGCGACCCCATAGACGGCAGCCCACCAGGCTCC
>NW_011494527.1:68627-70265 GCF_000754665.1 Bison bison bison
ATATTATTATATATAATATAGCATATAATAATATAATATATAATATATATATAATTATACAATAATATATATAATATATATAAGATATATAATTATTTCATAATTAGAAATTATGAAATATTTAAATGAAATATATTTTTTTAATCTAAGAATTTATATAAAATCATCTTATATATTACAGGAAGAAAAACTTACATGCTTATAATAAAGATGAATAGAGAGAGTTTACTTTGGAAGCATGGCCTTTGGAGTGGGAGAGGTCATTGATTTTAGAAACAAGAGACCTGGGTTTTAAGATCCAGTGTTGATGACCCCTGATACTTGAGGAGGTCATATGTCTCATAAATGTTTGTGGTTTTACTCTGACATACGGGCGTAGTACTTATGATCCAGGGTTGAGTAAAAATAGCAGTGGGATAATATGTGTGAAAGTGCATGTATTTTTTCAGTCCATTCCTTCACTCAGCCAATAGCCACTGATCCTGTCCACGCGGTGCCAGGCACTGCTTGGGACTAAGGGGCTGGGGGTAGAGAGGACAGCTGTGGCCCCTGCCCCATGGAGCTTATAGTGACCAGACAGAAAGCTGCCCCATGCTATAAACTTGCACGGACGCATGTGACTGTTTTGGCTGGAGCTTTTAGGAAAACTTTGTGAAATAACGGCATTAGGTGGGTCCTTGAAGGTTACAGTTTGTGCAGACAAAATGTAGAGAGGAGGACTTCTAGGAAGAGGAATGACTGTGAGCAAAGAGAAAGTAAAGGGTGCAAGTGGGTAAAATGAGTAGTTCCAGGAGGAAAAGTGAGTTGGGCCTGACTCATTTTCCCTTCACACCCTCCCCTGCCCCAATATTAGATTCTTCAGCCTCTTGTTTGAGGACCAGAACTGAGAAGGGGGGAAGCCCACATGGGAGACAGTCACCAGCTGCTTTGTATAAATTCAGATTATGGGAGGTCGTATTGCATGCAGAAAGAGTACGGATGGCTGGGTAGGTAGGGTGTCAGTGGAGGAGGGGCTGAGCACGGGAGAACCACCACATTTGGGGCCTTTTCTCAATCTCCTTCTAGAGCTCTTTGTAGAATTAATCTCCTCCTATCTCAAAAGTCTGCTTTCTTTCTAGTTTTGAGGGAGAGAAAACCTCATTCTCTTTTGGTGTGAGTTTTTTTTTTTTAATTCCTGATTTCATTATTTATTACTGTTTTCGGCTGTGCCGGATCTTTGTTGCTGCATGGGGTTTGCTCTAGTTGTGGCCAGTGGGGGCTACTCTCCAGCTGTGGTGCACGGGCTTCTCATTGAAGTGGCTTCTCTTGCTGCGGAGCACAGGCTCTAGGCACACAGACTTCAGTAGCTGTGTCTCCCAGGCTTTGGAGCTCAGGCTCAGTAGTTGTGGCCACAGACTTAGTTGCTCTGTGGCATGTGGGATTTTCCTGGACCGGAGATTGAACCCATGTTCCCTGCATTGGCAGGCGGATTCTTTACCTCTGAGCCACCAGGGAAGCCCTCTTCATTCTCCTCTGGCCAAGTTGAATTTGAGGCCCTTCCAGTTGGAGGTGGCTCATGGGTGGTAGAATTCACCACACAGTCCCTTTGAGGCAGTCACAGGCAGGCAGCTAGGACTTTTCCTTCTCCCCTTCCCAGCT
>NW_011494527.1:70365-73136 GCF_000754665.1 Bison bison bison
TGAAAGATTCTTTATTTTTTTTAAAAAATAACCTTGTTTTTTCGTTTTCGGCCTTGCCATGCAGCTTATGGGATCTTAGTTCCTTGACCAGGGATTGAACCTGGGCCCTTGGCAGTGAAAGCATGGAGTCTTAACCACTGGACCACCAAGAAATTCCCATCACAGAAGATTATTTTACTTGGTGGCAGGTCTGAATTTCAGTAGTGACTTAATCCTCAGAATACAGGAAAGGTTTTAGAATATCAGTCTACCTCCCAGAAAAACTCTGATAACAAGGCAAGTTTTCATATGACAGGGTGAATTATCAATTTAGTTACTTTACATGGAAACATTTATTAAGCATTGGTTATAGCGGTGGTTTAGTTCCTAAGTCGTGTCCAACTCTTTGCAACCCCATGGACTATATCCTGCCAGGCTCCTCTGTCCATGGGGTTCTCCAGGCAAGAATACTGGAATGGGTTGCCATTTCCTTCTCCAGGGGATCTTCCTGACCCAGGGATCAAACCTGGGTCTCCTGCATGGCAGGTGGATTCTTTACCCACTGAGCCACCAAGGAAGCAAAAATGAAAGTGAGAGTCACTCAGTCCTGTCCGACTCTTTGCAACCTCATGGACTATAGAGTCCAGGGGGTTCTCTAGGCCAGAATACTGGGGTGGGTAGCATTTTTGCTTCTCCAGTGGATCTTCTCAACTCAGGATTCGATCCAGGGTCTCCTGACTCTTTACCAACTGAGCTATCAGGGAAGCCCCCAAAGTGAAAGTGAATGAAAGTCACTCAGTTGTGTCTGACTCTTTGCAACCCCAAGGACTATGCAGTTCATGGAATTCTCCAGGCCAGAATACTGAAGTGGGGAGCCTTTCCCTTCTCCAGGGGAGCTTCCCACCCCAGGGATCTTAACCCAGGTCTCCCGCATTGCAGGTAGATTCTTTACCAGCTGAGCCATAAGGGAAGGCCAGATATTAATTAGGTGCCGAATACAAGAGGCGTAAGATATAATTCCTGACTTTGAGAAGCTTGTGGTCTCGCAGGACAGGTACAATTGTGGTCTGGTGTGATAATTATATGGGGCTTCCCAGTTGGTTCAGATGGTAGAGAATCTGCCTACAATGCAGGAGACCTGGGTTCAATCCCTGGGTCAGGAAGATCCCCTGGAGAAGGGATAGGCTACCCACTCTAGTATTCTTGGGCTTTCCTGGTGGCTCAGATAGTAGAGAATCTGCCTGCAATGCAGGAGACTTGGGTTCGATCCCTGGGTCGGGAAAATCCCCTGGAAAAGGGAATGGCAACCCACTCCAGAATTCTTGCCTGGAGGATTCCAGGGACAGAGGAGCCTGGCGGGCTACAGTCCATGAGGGCAGCACAGACCATGAGAACATAGTTTGGTGAGAGCCTGGACAGAGCAGAGGCCTGCATGGCTCACCCCCTCATCTTCAAGTTTTTGTGTAAATGTCCTCTTTTCGGTGAGGACATTTTAAGGTGTTTTAAGGACATTTTAAGGACATTGTTTAAAGGTGACTCCCCTTTAAACAATAGCAACACTCACCACTTCTGAATTCTGAGCTCCCTTATCCTGTTCTTTTTTTTTTCTTTTTCCATTGCATTTTTCACCCTCTGTCTCAGTTGGCTGTTGCTGAATAACAAACCATCCTCAAACTTGGTTGAAAACAGTGATTTCCTGTCTCGCTGTTCTGTTGGTTGATGGAAATTGGTTGGGTGGTTCTTGCTTGGGTGGTTGGTGGTTCTTGCTTGGTGGTTCTTTCCTTCTCCTGTGGTTGCTGCCAGATGTCAGCTGATGCTTCAGACATCTGAAGGTTCTACTGGGCAGGACATCCAAAGTGGCCCCTCACTTCATTGCAGCTGAGGGTGACTTGATGGGGAGCTCAGCTGGTGCTGTCCTCCATAGCATCTTGACGTGGCCTGGCTATGTGGCTCAGGTATCTTGCAGCCTGGCAACTGGATCCAAGGGTGAGCATTCCAAGGGGCAGGAAACAGAAGCCACTAGGCCAATGGCAGGCTACATTTGGAATTAGAACAGCATCACTTTTTCTGTCTCTCTGGGTCCTAGGATCTGCCTGGATTTACTTTTGATGGGGGAGTGAAAAGATTACATTATAGAAGGGCACGTGGGAGAGAAAATACCATTGCAGCCACTGTTGGAGAATACATTCTGCCATGCTTTCTTAGTATTCATATAGAATTTGCTTATTTTTATGTCTGCTTTTTGTTGACTCCTGTGAGGGTGGAAGCCCTATGAAGGCGGGAATATCCACTGAATAATATGTACCAAGCATCTACACCCTAACTTGGCACAAGGAATAGTTATTAAATGTTCTAAGAAATGTGTCTAATCCATTGTGTTCAGATTGTCACCTGTTATAGAGGTGTGGGTTTTTTTTTTTTAACCCTGCTTCTGGTTTACATTCTTTGCTGTCACTTTTAACTGACCCTAATAGAGCCAGACATCCTGGAATGTGAAGTCAAGTGGGCCTTAGAAAGCATCACTAGGAACAAAGCTAGTGGAGGTGATGGAATTCCAGTTGAGCTATTTCAAATCCTGAAAGATGATGCTGTAAAAGTACTGCACTCAATATGCCAGCAAATTTGGAAAACTCAGCAGTGGCCACAGGACTGGAAAAGGTCATTTTTCATTCCAATCCCAAAGAAAGGCAATGCCAAAGAATGCTCAAACTACCGCACAATTGCACTCATCTCACATGCTAGTAAAATAATGCTCAAAATTCTCCAAGCCAGGCTTCAGCAATATGTGAACC
>NW_011494527.1:73236-74284 GCF_000754665.1 Bison bison bison
AACCATGAACTTCCTGATGTTCAAGCTGGTTTTAGAAAAGGCAGAGGAACAGGAGATCAAATTGCCAACATCCACTGGATCATCGAAAAAGCAAGAGAGTTCCAGAAAAACATCTATTTCTGCTTTATTGACTATGCCAAAGCCTTTGACTGTGTGGATCACAATAAACTGTGGAAAATTCTTCAAGAGATGGGAATACCAGACCACCCGATCTGCCTCTTGAGAAATTTGTATGCAGGTCAGGAAGCAACAGTTAGAACTGGACATGGAACAACGGAGTGGTTCCAAATAGGAAAAGGAGTTCGTCAAGGCTATATATTGTCACCCTGCTTATTTAACTTCTATGAAGAGTACATCATGAGAAACGCTGGACTGGAAGAAACACAAGCTGGAATCAAGAATGCCGGGAGAAATATCAATAACCTCAGATATGCAGATGACACCACCCTTATGGCAGAAAGTGAAGAGGAACTCAAAAGCCTCTTGATGAAAGTGGAGAGTGGAAAAGTTGGCTTAAAGCTCAACATTCAGAAAACGAAGGTCATGGCATCCGGTCCCACCACTTCATGGGAAATAGATGGGGAAACAGTGGAAACTGTCAGACTTTATTTTTCTGGGCTCCAAAATCACTACAGGTGGTGACTGCAGCCATAAAATTAAAAGACGCTTACTCCTTGGAAGGAAATTTATGACCAACCTAGATAGCCTATTCAAAAGCAGAGACATTACTTTGCCATCAAGGGTCTGTCTAGTCAAAGCTATGGTTTTTCCTGTGGTCATGTATGGATGTGAGAGCTGGACTGTGAAGAAAGCTGAGTGCCGAAGAATTGATGCTTTTGAACTGTGGTGTTGGAGAAGACTCTTGAGAGTCCCTTGGACTGCAAGGAGATCCAACCAGTCCATTCTGAAGGAGATCAGCCCTGGGATTTCTTTGGAAGGAATGATGCTAAAGCTGAAACTCCAGTACTTTGGCCACCTCATGCAAAGAGCTGACTCATTGGAAAAGACTCTGATACTGGGAGGGATTGGGGGCAGAAGGAGAAGGGGA
>NW_011494527.1:74410-97104 GCF_000754665.1 Bison bison bison
GACAGGAAGAAAAGTCTTGAGAGTCCCTTGGACTGCAAGGAGATCCAACCAGTCCATTCTGAAGGAGATCAGCCCTGGGATTTCTTTGGAAGGAATGATGCTAAAGCTGAAACTCCAGTACTTTGGCCACCTCATGCAAAGAGTTGACTCATTGGAAAAGACTCTGATGCTGGGAGGGATTGAGGGCAGGAGGAGAAGGGGACGACAGAGGATGAGATGGCTGGATGGCATCACTGACTCGATGGACGTGAGTCTGAGTGAACTCCGGGAGTTGGTGATGGACAGGGAGGCCTGGCGTGCTGCGATTCATGGGGTCGCAAAAAGTCGGACATGACTGAGCGACTGATCTGATCTGATAAATTAGGGACCTCATCTCTTTATTCAACACTGTATTGCTCAGTATCTGGTAAGTGGTTGGTGCTCAGTAACTATATATTAAATTAATGCATAAGTTATTGATTCTGCTTGAAACAGAGAAGTTAGGAAGAATAAACTATGTTTGAACTGGGATCTGAAGGGTACATGGGATTGTTCCAAGAGAAGGGGGAATAGGGAAGAAAGGGAGAAGAAAACATTGAGAGCCAAAGGGAAGGATAAATGGGACTGTAATGAAACTGACCTGTGAGTCTCCTGAGGCCTGGGTTCTCCACATGATATGGCCCCCAGGCTGCCTTTTATAACCTGTAGCTAGTGATTCAGCTGTCAGGCGCTTGGGGCAGGCATGCTTGTTGAATGAATGAGCATAGCATATGAACTCGTCTATAAATTTTTTGACAGAAAGGTGTTAGGTTAGGCAGAAACTAATCTTAACTCCTGGTAGTGAGGGGTCTTTTAAATATAAACTCAGAAAAAAATATTTTAAAGTATTTTAAAATAGCTAAGTTTTGCATTTTTGAATATAATAAAAGTGAGCTCTATGTATAAATGTCAAATAACCTTTCATCAGACTACAGTCACTTGTCTTGTTTCTTTTAAAATTTTTATTGGGGTGTAGTTGATTTACAATGTTGTGTTCAGTTCAGTCACTCAGTTGTGTCTGACTCTTTGCGACCCTATGAACCACAGCACGCCAGGCCTCCCTATCCATCACCAATTCCCGGAGTTTACCCAGACTCATGTCCATTGAGTCAGTGGTGCCATCCAACCATCTCATCCTCTGTTGTCCCCTTCTCCTCCTGCTCTCAATCTTTCTAGCATCAGGGTCTTTTCCAGTGAGTCAGCTCTTTGCATCAGGTGGCCAAATTATTGGAGTTTCAGCTTCAGCATCAGTCTTTCCAATGAACACCCAGGACTGATCTCCCTTAGGATGGACTGGTTGGATCTCCTTGCAGTCCAAGGGACTATCAAGAGTCTTCTCCAACACCACGGTTCAAAAGCATTGATTCTTGGCGCTCAGCTTTCTTCACAGTCCGACTCTCACATCCATACATGACCACTGGAAAAACCATAGCCTTGATTAAATGGACCTTTGTTGGCAAATTAATGTCTCTGCTTTTTAATATGCTGTCTAGGTTGGTCATAACTTTTCTTCCAAGGAGCAAGCATCTTTTTATTTCATGGCTGCAGTCACCATCTGCAGTGATTTTGGAGTTCCCCCAAAAAAGTCAGCCACTGTTTCCACTGTTTCCCCATCTATTTGCCACGAAGTGACAGGACCAGATGCCATGATCTTAGTTTTCTGAATGTTGATCTTTAATCCAACTTTTTCACGCTCCTCTTTCACTTTCATCAAGAGGCTCTTTAGGTCTTCTTCACTTTCTGCCATAGTTAGTTTCAGGTATATAGCAAAGTGAATTGTACATACACACATATCCACTCTTTTTTAGATTCTTTTCCTATGTACATCATTACAGAGTATTGCGTACATTTCCCTGTGCCACACAGTAGGTCCTTGTTTGTTATCTATTTTACATACAGTAGTGTGTGTATGTCAATCCCAGTCTCCCAATTTATCCCTCTCCGCTATCCCCCTGGGTAACGATAAGTTTGTTTTTTACATCTGTGATTTTGTTTCTGTTTTGTAAACAAGTTCATTTGTACCATTTTGGGGGCTTTCCGGTAGCTCAGACAGTAAAGAATACACCTATAATGCAGGAGACCAGGTTTGATCCATGGGTTGGGAAGATCCCCTGGAGAAGGGAATGGCTACCCACTCCAGTAATCTTGCTTAGAGAGTTCCATGGACAGAGGAACCTGGCAGGCTACCATCCATGGGGTCTCAAAGAGTCTGACACAACTGATTAGGATTCCACATATAAGCAATATCATAGGATATTTGTCTTTCTTATGTTGCCTTCTAACAGATCATATGCCTAGTGGGAGATTGCTAACCCTTAGGCTTAACCCTGAAACCGTAGACCAAATCGTACACAGGAAAGACTAATCTTTAGGTCAAGGGGAAAGACGAATGAGCCACGCGTCTTTCATACGATGATGCAAATCAATAGCAAGGAGGCAGAATTGTTAAATTCATGAGTATAAACACATTTTTTTTCCTGAAAGACTAAACAATGCAGAAATTACAGTTATAATGCTTTTACAACCACTATTCACATTTCTTTTTCTATGAGCTTATGAAGCAGTTACTAAACTGTCAAGAAAAAAAATAAGCCTTTTGTATATTAATCCGTAAAAAATAATCAATATCAGATAAATAGGGCACTTGTTTCATATTGCTAAATATATGATTTCTTATGCTTTCCGTCCGTATTGAGGAAAAAGTCCCCAGTAATCTTATCTTCAATGAGGTCTAGCCACAGAATGCTATTAAACACCTGTACAAAATTAACCCTTCCCTCATAGCCCATTCCGTATGACGTGAAGTCGCTCAATTGTGTCCGACTCTTCGCAACCCCATGGACTGTAGCCCGCCATGCTCCTCTGTCCATGGGGATCCTCCAGGCAAGAATACTGGAGTGGGTTGCCATTTCCTTCTTCAGGGGATCTTCTCGACCCAGGGGTGGAACTTGGGCCTCTCGCATTGCAGGCGGTAAAGACTGTTTCCAAATGGTGAAGACTGTTTGCAAATGGTGATCCATAAAAATGTTGATTCAGCTATGGATTGTAATTCATTTACCTCATGTATAACAACTGTACAAAAATAATGTCAAATTAAAGGCAGTATTTGAGACAAGGAGTAGCCCATTCTCCCTGATCTTTCACCCTGTTAACAAGGAAAAGAGACATCTGATGCTTCATCTATAAAAGACCCCTGGGCGGCCTTAGCCTCCCTGAGCTTCGGTAGATAGAGTCTTCCACAGGCCCTTTGATGTCTTCAGTTCTTCAGGCTGATCGTTGTCAGCTCTGGAAGCTTTGTGCTTTTCAATTAGTCTTTCTCACTCATGTCCTGCCTTTTGGTAGCTCTGGGATTTTTCTGACTAGAGCCTGGGGGTTCATATTGGAATAGTTTATAGTTTCCCTCACTGCCATACTAGACAGTGCAACTGAATCTTCACCATTCAGTATATGCCTGTGGCACTCCCCCTGCCCAGAAGCTTTTAAGATGGTGTTAACACACATCTCCCATTTCTTGTGTATACATACACACACACACATATTCACACACACACACATCAGCTTTTTTCTTATCTCTTATCATACATCCAAGAAGGCTACCATTTTATAGCAGCTCTTGCAACAAATAAGACCGTAGTCTGGTTTCCAAAAAGAACATTTTTGCCATACTCCTGAATGTGACGGACACGTGGTGATTGCTGGGGTTTCCTCCTTGTGGGACAGGTAGCTCTCGGATTTGAACTGCTGTTTACCTTTGCTCAAACTGTTTATTTCGGCTTCCCAGGTGGCACTGATGGCAAGAACCCACTTGCCAGTGCAGGAGACATAAGAGACATGGGTTCAATCTCTGGGTCGGGAAGAGATTACACTCCATTATTCTTGTCTGTAAAATCCCATGGACAGAGGAGCCTGGTGGGCTACAGTCCACAGGGTTGCAAAGAGTTAGATACAACTGAAGTGACTTAGCATGCAGGCATGCACACTGTGTATTTAGAAAATGGCTAATGTATTTTCTTCTGGCTCAGAGTTACTATTTACAGCCACACGTTTCGTGGCATTGATTGCCATGTAACATCAAAAGGACCAGGCAGTAGTATCTCCTGCTACTACTAGTTTAAGGCTTAGTTATTTCCTTCAGGTTATCCCATGGATAAGCCGATCAGCCCTGTCACTATTGCTGGCCTGCATCATTTCCCTGCACACCGGGGAAGGTGAGTTTGGAGGCTGGACAACACGTGGTCACAGGGTCATCTACTCCAGGGTTTCCTTGGGCACTTTGCCCTTGTTCTCCTGGCTTCACCTCCTCACCCCGCTACTGAGGCCAGCAGCTTGCCCAGGTTCACGGTTCCCCACAGACCGATAGCTTAGGTTCCCACCTTCCTCCCAGGGTGAAGAGGTGGGGTCAGCTGGCTCAGAAGCCCACAAAGATGTGTCGATCAGGGGAGCATCTTGAGCTCTAGCTGGAGACGCGGGTCCCGCTCTCAGGGGGGCAGGTGGACGCCCGTGGGAGCAGAGCATGTGTCTCCACCTCAGATCTCACTCTGTGCCCACACTTGGTGTTCCTTTCCTTCCAGAAAGACACGATTCTGGCCAGGAAGATGCTGGTTGTTGAAGCTTGGGGCCCTCATCTTCTTTTTTTTTTAAGTAGCTTTATTGTGATACAGTTCACGTATCATGCAGTTCATCCATTCAAAGTGTACAACTCACTGGCTTTATTATATCGTGGATATACTGTCTATCCGTATATGGCAACTATCATCACCATAATTTTTAGAACATTTTCATCACCTCAAAAATAAGCCCTAAGGACTTCTCTGGTGGTCCAGTGGCTACGACTCTGAGCTCCCAATCAATGCAAGAGGCCCAGGTCAGGGAACTAGATCCCATGTGCTGAAATTAAGAGTTGGCATGCTGCAACTAAAGACCCCACCTGCCACATCTGAGACCTGGTGCAGCAGAATAAAAGGAAGCCCTACTGTTTAGCTGCCACCCCCACAGTCTCATTTCCCAGCCCCTCAGTGGTAAGGAACCAGTAATCACCTTTCTGTCTCTATTTCTGTCTTTTCTTTTCCTCTTCTGGAGTTTCATATGAATGGAATCTTACAATATGTGGTCTTTTATGGCTTACTTCTCTTAGCATGATGTTTTCAGCATTTATGTTGCAGTGTGAATCTTCATTTTTTTTTATGGCTGAATAATATTCTCCTGTATGACTTACTATGTTTTGTTTATCCGTTTGTCCATCAGTGGACATTTGGGTTGCCCAACATTTGGGCTGTTGTGAATTATGCTACTGTGCACGTTTGGGTGCAAGTTGCTGTGTAGACATCTGTTTTCATTTCTCTTGGGTGTATGCCCAAGAGTGGAATTGCTGGGTCAGATGGTAACTGTGGGTTCCCCAGGCAGCACTAATGGTAAAGTTCCCACCTGCCAATCCAGGATATATAAGAGACGCGGGTTCCATCCCTGGCTGGGGAAGATCCCCTGGAGGAGAGCATGGCAACCCACTCCAGTAATCTTGCCTGGACAATCTATGGAGAGAAGAGTCTGGTGGGCTACAATCCATAGGGTCGTTAAGAGCTGGACATGACTGACGCGACTTAGCATGCATGCATGGTAACTGTATGTTTAATTATTTAAAGAATTGACAAATATTTTCTAAAGTGGCTGCATCATTTCACTTTCCTGCCAACACAGTGTATGACGGTTCCAATTTCTCCGTATTTTTGCCACCCTTGTTGATCTGACTTTACACTTCTCGCCATCCTAGTGGGTGTGACTTCATGTGAGGTTTTGAAAGGATTGGGGAAGGATTTTTTTTCCTTTCAAATAGTTTTTAATGCCCTGTATGTGTGTATACACACAACATATGTATGACTTCAAAGTGTGCCCTTTGCTAGCGTCTGTAAAAGCACAGATGCTAAGGGGTCCTGTTGCCTGCTACAATAATAAAGCAGATTTCAGTATTTATTAATCCAAAAATCTCACCACCCAGACCGTTGTGGGAGACAGTGAAACGTGTGCATTGAACGGAGGAAGAGGAGTGGTGGGAGACGCGGGAGCAGGTGTTGTGTTTCCTGGAACGAGCATCCTTCCCAGGAGATGGCCTCACTTCTTGTCTGTGTCTCACGGGTCCCTCTGTCTTTCAGGAGGCCTGGCGCTGGCCCAAGTGCTCTTCTTCTACGTGAAGTACTTGGTGCTCTTCGGTGTCCCGGCTCTGCTCATGCGCCTGGATGGACTCAGGCCGCCGCCGCTCCCTCGCTGTGTGAGCACCATGTTCAGCTTCACGGGGATGTGGAGGTCAGTCTGTCAGGGTCCTTCGGGGATGTCCGGTGGGAGGAGCCACCATCCTTTCTCTGCCCTTCACTCAAGTTTCCTTTGGCGCTTAGGTTTTTTTAATCTAACAGATTGACAATCCATATTTTCTGAACCTCTCAAACATATTGTCGGGCTATGAAAAATTGGGAGATAAAGTTTCTCACCCAGTCTGTGTAAAGATGCACAAAGGGCTGTGCCTAAAGTGGTCTCTTACTAACTTGGGACATAATACATATACTGATGATTTTATTGCTGTCTGTTTTTCTTGAAAATGATGTCTTTGTGAGACTATAGATTAAAAAAATAGACTTAATTTTATTTTTCTTAATACCAAAAATGTAAAAAAAAAAGAAAAAATATATAGACTTAGTTAATAGTACAGGGCAGGCATTTACTAGCTCTCAGATCCAGAGCAACAGACTTCAAATGTGCGTTTCAGTTTTTTTTGTCTTTTACATGGTAATAAAAATGATAATGGTACTGATAATATTCGTCTCTAAAAGTCGTTTGGAAGATTAAAAAAGCTAATACATACATATAAAGCATCTGGCACACAGTAGGTGTCTACGAATGTTAGCTTTTATCCTTCTGTTACTCCTGTACTCACGCACTGTGGATAGGCGGGTGCTTTTTCTGAGTGTTCTTAGTCTTCTTGATTTAGCCCCACGGATGTACAGTCAGCTTGGAGTCTCTGTTCTAAAAGATCCCTCGGCCCCGCTGCCGTTTCTGGCTGTTGCTCTCCAGATGGGCTCGCTTGCTGCTGGGTTTTATTATCGCTTCCAGTGTGGAACCAGTGGCAGGCTGGCTCTTGCAATTGCAAGCCTAATGTAAGAACCTGAGGGTGGGAACTCGCACATCTGTGGGAGGCAGTATCTACTTGAATTGTGTTCTTTAGAAGCCTCCATTTGCCACCCTCCTGGTCCTGGCCCTGCTCAGAAAATCCATTCTGGCTCATCCAGTCTTATATTTCATCTCTGAGCTCAGTGAGTATTGCTGTCTCTAATGTTGCTCTTGCAAAAGGGGGGTAGTTAACAGGCAATATCCTAGTTTTCCATCATAATTTATTACAGGGACTGAATTGATCTAAGCCTCCATGAACGCAGTTTATTTTTGCTGCCGTCTGCTTCTTTGGATTGGAAATACCATCTGATTATTGTAAAGAATGTAAGTAATTTCTCTGATTTGTCTTTAATTACTTCATCGAATATCATAGGTTGCCCAGCTGTAATGGCAAATTTAGGAAAAGGAGCTCTCTCTAGCCAGGAGGCCAGGAAGTGGTTTTGTTTGGAAGGTGGGCCTGATGGGAAGGCTTTATTCATTTTGACCTGTTCATGAAAGTAATTTACTGAATAAATGGGTTGGGACCTAAGCATGACCTGGGGGTATGTCACGAGTCCCTTGTGGGCACCCAACATGGTTCCTCGGCCTCCTTGATGTGAATGCTTGCGCTGAAGCATTTCTTGGGAAGCACGTTCTCCTAAAGAGCTTCTCCAGTGTTGGTTGGGGTAATAAATAATCTTGACTCTTGGCAGCCATGCTGGCTCTAGGCTAATTAATTATTTTTTGTCCAAGATCCTCTGTTGTGTACAAACCACTGAGGTGCAGAAAACATGTCTGCCGAGACCTTTGTCATTCTTGTTAGAAACTAGACTTGAATAGTGTGGACCCTGGGTTGTTGAAACCTCTCCTCTGTATCAGTCACCATGAGCAAGAGAGTGATCATGAAAAGTTTCTCTGAGGTACTCCTTGGAGTGACGTGCGTCTGAAGCGAGCTGGATACAAGGGAATGTGCTGAAATGGCACACATGGTCCTTCTTGGGAGTGACCTCAATGTGTGTCCTGGCTTCTTTCAGCTTGCGTGGGTGTGGATTTCCCCCGTCACGTTTGCTTTAGCTTCTTAAGGGTTTTCTGATTTGCCACTTGTATTTAGAGACACTCAGGGCTTCTCTCTTGGTATACAATAACTATTCCACATGAAGTTATTGAATTTAGGAAGGGAGATGAACTCTTTCTGAGGAATTCCATGCACAGTGTAAGGCTCAGAAGAAGTAGTTTTTAACTGAGAAAAGAAGGAATAAAACTTAGAGATTCTCCTTTGCACTCTTTCCTCTATTCTTAGTTTACCATGTTCATAGTCAGGATCTGGTCGCATAACCCTCCAGTGGTCCTGGTCCCCATTTTCTCTGACTTTTCTCCTTAAGAAGACATGTCAAGGGAAGATAAAAATTTCAATTTGTAGTTTCTATTTACATCTAATATCTCTGGGCCATCACTGAGGAATTGCTGCAGACTGGGCATTGCTCCAGCCCCTTCCTGGGTTTAAGTTCAAGTCGAATTGAGTCATGAGCAGCTGTGAAAGCTGGTGATGCAAATTATTCTGCTGCATTGTGGCCACCACTCTTACAGTGACACAAAGGGCATGGTGGATGGGAAGTGGAGGGAAGAGGTTTAAAAACCATCTTCAGAGATTGTTTAATGGCTACCTAGGCTACTAGAAAATCCACACTGAATGAGGTTTAGAGCTGAGGCTGAGAGATGGATTTTTAGCCCCCCGTTTGAAAGGAGCCATACACATCTGGACACCATGCTGATGGACTGCACTATCAGTCCACTTAGCAGTGAGAGAAGACTTGAAGCCGGCAGCCTGCTGTAGCAGAGGAATCTGAGCTCTACATCACACAATGGATGAAATGGGCCATCAGCTGAGAGATAATGTTCCTTGACATGATAGTTCAAATTGATCATGAAAAATTGCTGTTTGCAGAGATGGCTCAAACCTGAAAGTTAGGACCTGACTGAAAGATTTATTATATATATATATTTTTCCTATTTGCTCTTCTGTTTTGTGTAATTCTTGCTCAAATATTTTCAGGTAGAACAAACCGCTAAGGGGTCTGTGTTTTCCCACTTGTGTGATTTTTCTGTGGCTGTACAGACATGAGAAATTGAGAATTTTCTGCTTAATTTTGGGGCTTCATGTTTTAATTTAGGTAGGCTGAGGTCTGTAATGAACATCTTTTGCCAGAAGTCATTAAAGATGACACTGCGTGTCTGAGGTTCCAAATTAGAAATCTGATCATCTTCCTCTGATTTGATTTCTGGCTGTGGAAGCAAAGTGTGCAAAGTGATAGAATTTCCCGTGGTGGCTGGTGAGTTACAGGTCAATTTCAATTATCCTCGGAATTTCTCACAGCTTGCCCTCTGAATTTCCTGAATTGTGATGCTCTCTGGTCTTCACAGGCACACTCATCACTACTTATTCCAGAGGGATCTGGGCACTGTTGGTGGCTACTAGGCCTTAATATATGGGGACATCTATGAGCTGGGATGGCAGGAACACAAGTCCCCCTTTTCAGTGGGGCTTTGAGTTGGGGCTTTCAGTGGGTCAGTGGAAGAATTTAAGTCCCGATAGCTCAGTTGTTAAAGAATCTGCCTGCAATGCAGGAGACCATAGTTTGATTCCTGGGTCAGGAAGATCCCCTGGAAAAGGGATAGGCTACCCACTCCAGTATTCTTGGGTTTCCCTTGTGGCTCAGCTGGTAAAGAATCTGCCTGCAATGCGGGAGACCTGGATTTGGTCCCTGGGTTGGGAAGATCCCCTGGAGAAGGGAAAAGCTACCCACTCCAGTATTCTGGCCTGGAGAATTCCATGGACTGTATAGTCCATGGGGTCGCAAAGAGTCAGACACGACTGAGGGAAAGTTCACATCAGCATCAGATAGAGAGTTGGTTCAGGCCGGCAGTAGGTGATAAAACCAGCCACACCAACTACTGGCTTTGCTTGAGTCCTGCCTCCGAATCATATTTAACCTCGGGTTGCAGGGCAGGATGGCAGACATGGACTTTGTGAAACACTATCTACCGTCATGGTTGGGTGGAAAGCAGGGGAAGTGTGAACATAAAGGAGGAAAAGATGCTTATTAACAGGTGCTGTTAAGACAGGCTCACTTTTTTTTGAAGGTAACATAGTAACTAAGTGCTTGCTATGCCAGGTACTAGCTATGTGATTTGGGCAAATAATTAAAATTCTCCAGGTGAATCTTTGTTTCTAAAATAGAGATAAGAATAGCACTTGCCTCACAGCAGTGAGGTGAGGGGTGACCAAGCCTGGGGTATAGTCAGTCCTCAGGAGGTGGTAGCTTCTTACTGTTTTGCGCTGGAAAATGTAGCAAAGCCAGAGGTGCCTGAGAGATGGGCCGGGCTGGGGAAGCAGCAGGCAGGGATGGGACTGGCTGGGGAGAGGCTCTGGTCCAGCTCCGAGCCTGAGACACAACAGTTCAGAGAGGCAGAGTATGGTGGACAAGAGACAGGCTCTGCCCTCAGTGGGTAGCTTGATCCAATCACTTTTGCCTCGGTTTCCCCAGCTGTTAAATGAGAGCCAGACTCTTTCACTAGGTGATGGCTATGATCCCTTGCAGTTCTGTATTAGCCCCACACTGGATGGATATGGGACCGCTAGTATCCTGGTGCTGAAGTACTCCCAGCTCCCTCCCCCATATGTGGTTGGACTCGTGATTTAACCTCCTTATGCTTGTGTTTTCTGGGATATTAAAATGGGGCAAACCATAGTGCTTGTCTCATTGGGGAAGTCCAAGGATTAAGTGAGTTCATGTACTAAAGCTGTGAACACAGGCAGTGTAGACACTGACATATGAGCTGATAATCGTAATCGCAGCCGTGAGGGTGATGGTGGCGCTGTTTGTTTTCTAATTTCCGAGAAAACAAAGGCCTGGGAGGCTGAGTGGTTGAGGAGGTGGACGGTGATGGCGGGGGGGTGGTGATAATGTATGGAAGGTGTGGGTTCCAAAATGGAAGCATGGGGTCCCCAGCATCTAGACCATTGCAACCTCCCTCTCACCCTTGAGGAGTTCTCTTTGCAAATAGTTTCCACTACTGGGCATTTGCAGGAGTCTCTGGCGGCTTAGTTGTAAAGCCTCTGCCTGCCAGTGCAGGAGATGTGGGTTTGATTCCTGGGTGGGAAGGATCCCCTGGAGAAGGAAATGGCAACCCCTCCAGTATTCTTGCCTGGAGAACCCCATGGACAGAGGAGCCCAGTGGGCTACAGTCCACAGGGTCGCAAAGAGACACATCTGAGCTATTAACAACAGCTGGGCATTTGTACTACCTCTTGCTTTGGGTACCTCTGTTAGTCTACCCTTCTGTCTTCTGAGTCCCATCTCCACAGACTCAGAAGACTTGTTTTCTTTCTTCTTACATTCATACTTCAATCCCTTCACCTTTTTCTCCAAATACAGACTTCTGTAAATCAAATCACGAAGGGGACCTCAGGTTGAGGCAGATTTTAGGAACGGTCATTAGGTTTTAATTCCTGGATTTACTTTGACTTCAGAGACAGTTTCTCTGCACTTCGCGCTATTTTCTTCCTGTGTGGGTAGTATTTTCAGTCCACATATTACGGAGCGACCCTCAGACTTTTTAGAGTAAGGAGCACTTTGATGCAGGAAACTCCAGAGCATCTTCAGATAGAAGGCTTTCATTGGTCACCGGTCACCAGAGCCTAGACGTGGAGCCTGGCTGCCTGCATTTGAATCCTGGCTCTGTTCCCTGTTACCCAGTGACCCCTCCGTGCCTTAGCTTCCTTCTCTGGAAAGCGGAGATGTTATAATACTCACCTCTGGGAACGGACACCCCGTGCTTGTCACAGCAGCAGCCATGTTCCACGCAGTAGCTGTCTCTTTACTTGCTCACTCTCCAGCAGACAATGAGCTTTTGAGAGCAATGATCAAATCTTGCTTTGTTTCACATTATGTCGCCAGGTCCCTCCGGGGTATCCAGCCTGTAGTGGGCACTCAGGAAATATGTGCTTGTCTGTAATTTCGGACAGTGGGTCTGAAGAGCCAGATTTTCAGATAGTTTGATCTGAACTCGGGATGGTTGCTCTGTGTTACATGTCCTGCAGGTGTTGCTCTGTGTTACCTGCAGGACATGTCCTTGCTCAGGTGCATACGCGTACCGTGACCACTGTCGGTACCCCACCTTCTCGATCTCTGTTTTTCTCATAAAATGTGTGTACATGGCATGTCAAAATATTGTGTCTGCTTGCAGTTTTCCTGAGAGTGAATCTGCCGTGTGAGGGATGAGGGACGCATGCCTTTCTTACTTAATTACTATCATTATTTTATCAGAACTTTTGCCACATCCTTGATACCAGGTGACGGGGAAAGGCTGCAAAACTTACAGGAAGAAAAGAGATTCCGTTCAGATGTGGATATGAGAGAGGAGTTTGACAGCTGTTTGTCTTGAGAGATGGGATTCTTCCAAGGCAGGGGCTTACCGTGGCAGATGAGGACTGTGGAAGCAGGACGGGGAGGGAAGTGCTTTGAAAACATGCCCTCCCAGTGAACACGGTTGACCCGTGAACAGTGCAGGGCTTGGGGCACTGGCCCTCCTGATGGTTGGAAGTCCACGTATAATTTATAGTCAGCTGTCTGTGATTCTGCATCTTTGGAATCAGTCACCCTTGGACCATAGGACTGCAGTATATTCTGCTGAAAGAAATCGAGTGTAAGTGGACCCACACAGTTCAAACCTATGTTGTTCAAGGGTCAGCTATAATAGTAGGAGGAATAATAATGGTATTAATAGCAGTAATGGCAGCTGCAGCAGCAAACTCTTAGTGCATACGTCATGCCAGGCACATTTCTAAGTGCTTTTATGTATTTATTTAATCCTCACAAAACACGTATGGTGTAGGTTCTCTCATCCCCGTCATTCACAAATGATGAAACTGATGGAATCACACAGCTGAAATCCTTGAATGACACCGCTGGTAAGTGGTGGGGCTGGGATTTGAACCCAACCATTTGGCTGTAGCGTCTGTGACCGTGATCTCTGCCTTTCACTGTCCCTAGTGAGATGGAGCTGGGGTGGGTCTGGAGTGAAAGGCTTGTGTGGCAGGTTCTGGGACTCAGGGCTACCTGAGGATGATGGTGCTTCTTTACTGACTCCCTGGGAAGGGAAGGACTCCAGATTCCCCAGAGCCCTGCCTGATCTGGCCCCTGCTACTGGCTCTCATTCTCTGTATTTTGAGCGCCTGCCATGGGTCAGTCTAATGGGGACGAGGATGTGCATTTAAGGATGAATAGAATTGCATTGTGACAGATGCTGTAAAGATCCCTGGTGCTCTTAGAACCTGTGTAGAGGGATTTGTTCTCGTTAGAAAAGCTCCTCTGCTGAGATGTGGATTGACCCGAGATCTGAAGGTTGAGGGGAAGGGGAAAGAGTATTCCAGGAGGAGGGAACGGCACGTCCAAAGGCCCTGTGGTGGGCGGCCATGGCGGTTCTCCAGCCTGAAGAAGGCCATCCCCCTGGACTCTGCAGGGGGTGAGTTGAGGGGGCAGTCGGGCAGTGGCTGACCTCCTTGCACCAAAGGGGAGAGGAGACAGGGAGTCGCCATTTAACCCTGGGAAACTGCCTGAGGGACTGGCGTGGAGTCTCTGGGGCTTCTGCTCTTGCGTTCTGTTCCTCGTGTTGCAAAGGGCAATCCCGAAGCAGCTGTCTCAGTGGGAGTGCGGGGGCTTCGCCTGTGGCCTCATAGAGACTGGCTCTGTCTCCCCCGTTGTCCCCTCCTGTGTCTCCCGGCCCCTGGCCGCCCTGCCGGCTGTCCTCCGCCTGTGTTTCTTTAACTTACGTCAGGCTGGGTCATGTCCTCTTTGCCGACAAGGATGGAAAATTGCCCCGTATCTGCTGATCTTTAACCTTCTGGGCCCTCAGTATGATCTTATTTCTTTTTCATACCCTCCCTTCAGCTAACTAGTGTTGCTTTTTGCCCCACCTCAGTTCTGAGGATTAAATTCAAAGTGCAATTAAATTCAAAGGGCAACCTACTATTTCTCTGACACGTTTATAGGTATTTTGATATTTCAGTTTTACATTTGTTTGTCGTCAAGTCTCTTACTCTTTTCCTGTATAGTTCCTACCTCTGGTGATAATTGAAGAAAGTCCCGTTGACATTTATTTGTTTTTGTGTAAGGCAAGAAGCCTTCATTTGGGGATCCACAAGCTACTGAAAGCGTTTTTCTGTAGATTCTCAGAAACCTGCTGTCTGTAGTCTCTTCATCGTGTAACACTGGACCTTGGCACATAGTAGGCCCTCAACATCTGATATTTCCTAAATGTAAGGTGATCCCCCATGCCCCCCACTCCTTTCAAAGATAAAAGGGAAATTGGCTTACATGTGAAGTGTGGGTCAAATTTCAGTTATTCCCAATGGCTAACCTGCCATCCTGATGGCATTTATGTGCTTTTATATTAATAAAATGCTGTCTATTCCCATGTAATCTATTGCCTGTGTGGTACCTGAGGTTCTTTTTGGTGTGCCACCCACAGCATATCTTGAAAATGTCAACATTTCTATCTTTTCTGTATCGAATGACTTACCGTTAGAATCCAAGAGGGAATTTGTGTTTCTTTATTGGGTCTGGTGCAGAAAAGAAAAGAGGATGTGAGTAAAGATAACAGCTCTTTCATTCCTCCTCATTAGAAGCTAAAAACCAGCAAACCAATCAGCCACCATCACCACCACCACCACAACACGAAAAGAAAAACTGAAAGGACTTTCGTTATTTCTGGGACAACAGAATTGAGAGAGGCTGTCCTCTTGCTTGCAGTGGGTGGGAAGGAGAGTAAAACTCTTATTGTGAACCGTCAGTGGTGTTTGTGTGAAAGCAAAGGATAAGGCTCGAATTTGGAGCCTCTGAGGACAAGAAAGGGGCTGAGTAGGCATCATCTGGGATGGGAAGATTATGCCCACGGGGGTCTGAGTCACTGAACCTCAGATTCTCATCGCGGGACCCCCTGGAGCTGTCCCTGCATTGCTTCTCCTCTCTGTCCTCACTGCCCATTTTGTACAATATATGCGTCCTGCCTATGGCCTGGGCTTGGAAGGAGTGGGATGTGGATTGACTTGAGATCTGAAGGTTGAGGAGGAGGGGAAAGAGTATTCCAGGAGGAGGGAACGGCATGTCCAAAGGCCCCATGGTAGAGAATGTGACAGTTCCCTCGTGTGCATCTGGTCTGCAGACAGCATGTGTGTGGGTATCATTGGAGATGAGATTGGATACAGGTGGCGCCTCTGACCAGGAGGAGTTTAGAATTTAAACAAGGACTGAGATTTTAGGACTTCAGCACTTTCAGCCTGGTTGAAGAGGTTTGAGCCTGTAAGGGGATTAAAAAAGGATTGGCTAGAGAAGGTCAACTTCTCTTGCTAAAAACTAGAGAGCATATTTTACGAAGAAGAACCAAGAGAACTAGAGAGCATATTTTACAAAGAAGAACCAAGAGAATGTTTTGAGAAAAGAGGAAGTAGTCCCCAGAGCCCAGTGCTTCTGAGAGGCTGAGGTTGATAAAGCCTTTGGGGTTTGTCAACTGGAGATGATTACTAACTTTATCAAGAAAGCTTGTTTCAGTGGAGTAAAGGGGCTGGAGGCTGGATATGAAGGGTTTTAGTGTGAGTAGGGAGGGAACCCTTGTCTGCTTACAGTCCCTCCCTCAATTCCATGTTCTGGCTCTATTGGACTATTTGCTGCCCTCCAAGGCTGTCTGAATGCAGAGTGCCAAAGAATAGCAAGGTGAGATAAGAAAGCCTTTTAAAGTGAACAATCTAGAGAAATAGAGGGAAACAGCGTACTGGGAAAGACTAGAGATCTCTTCAAAAAAATTGGAGATACCAAGAGAACATTTCATGCAAAGATGGCCTCAATAAAGGACAGAAACGTAAGGATTTAATGGAAGCAGAAGAGATTAAGAAGAGGTGGCAAGAATACACAGAAGAGCTATATAAAAAAGATCGTAATGACCTGAATAACATGATGGTGTGGTCATTTACCTAGAGCCAGACATCCTGAAATGTGAAGTCCAGTGGGCCTTAGGAAGCATTACTGCAAACAAAGCTAGTGGAGGTGATGGAATTCCAGCTGAGCTATTTCAAGTCCTAAAAGATGATGCTGTCCAGGTGCTGCATTCAGTATGCCAGCAAATTTGGAAAACTCAGCAGTGGCCACAGGACTGGAAAAGGTCAATTTTCATTCCAATCCCAAAGAAGGACAATGCCAAAGAATGCTCAAACTACTGCACAATTGTGCTCTTTTCACATGCTGGCAAGATAATGCTCAAAATCCTTCAAGCTAGGCTTCAACAGTACACAAACCGAGAATTTCCAGGTATACAAGCTATATTTAGAAAAGGTAGAGGAATCACTCCAGTGTTCTTGCCTGGAGAATCCCAGGGACAGGGGAGCCTAGTGGGCTGCCATCTATGGAGTCGCACAGAGTCGGACACGACAGAAGCGACTTAGCAGCAGCCAGAGGAATCAGAGATCAAATTGCTAACAGCCAAAGGATCATAGAGAAAGCAAGGAAATTCCAGAAAAACATCTACTTCTCCTTTGTTAACTGTGCTAAATTCTTTGACTGTGTGGATCACAACAAACTGTGGAAATTCTTCAAGAGATAAGAATACCAGACCACCTTACCTGCCTCCTGCGAAACCTGAATGCATGTCAGGAAGCACCAGTTAGAATGAGGCATGGAACAATGGACTGGTTCCAAATTGGGGAAGGAGTATGTTAAGCCTCTGTATTGTCACCCTGCTTATTTAACTTATATGCAGAGTAAATCATACTAAATTCTGGGCTGGATGAATCACAGTGTTTGAGCAAACTCCAGGAGATACTGAAGGATAGGGTAACGTGGTGTGTTGTAGTCCATGGGGTTGCAAAGAGTTGGACACAGCTTAGTGACTGAACAACAACAACAATATATATGAGTGTGTGTGTGGTAAGTCACTTCAGTTGTGTCCAGCTCTGTGCGACCCTATGGATTCTAGCCTGCCAGGCTCCTCTGTCCATGGGATTCTCCAGGCAAGAATACTGGAATGGGTTGCCATTCCCTCCTCCAGGGGATCTTGCTGGCTTAGGGATCAAACCCGCATCTCTTCTGTCTAACCTGCATTGGCAGTTGGGTCTTTACTACTGGTGTCACCTGGGAGTGTACGCACGTATGTGTATGTGTGTAAATGTGTGTGTCTATATATATAAAATTATGCACATACACACAATTATAAAATATGTTTGTGTGTATATGTATGTGTATATGTGTCAGCTAGGGCTGTGTAAGCTATTATGCATTTTATCCGAGTCAGATAGCTTACTATTTATGATTCTCCAGAGAAACAGAACCAGTAATATGTGTAGTTGATCCTTGAACGGTGAGGTCTGTTTATATATGTATGGTTTTCAATAGTAAATACTAGAGTTGTAGTAAATACTACACTATCAATAGTAAATAGTACAGTGTCCGCAGTCGGTTGAATTCATGGATCTGGAGGGCAGACTTTAAGCTATGTGTGCATTTTTGATGGGGGCATTGGGCTGGAGCCCCTATCCCCACAGTGTTCAAAGGTCAACTGTATATATGAGGAGATTTACTTTTTTTTAGGAACTGGCTCATGTGACTGTGGAGGCTCAGAAGCCTCACCGTCTGCCACCTGCATGCTGGCGGCCCAGGAAAGCTGGTGGTGCGATTTAGTCTGAGTACAAAGGCCTGCTAACCAGGAGAGCTAATGGTGTAAGTCCTGGTCCAAAGGCCCGAGAATCCGGGGCTGATGTAAGAAGTTTTGAGAATCCGTAGTATGTCTGTGTCTAAGGGAAAGAGATAGATGTCTCAGCTCCAGGAGACAGTGGATTCCCCCTTCCTCTGCACTTTTGTTCTATTCAGAGCCTCCATGGGGAGGAGGAATGGGATCCCCCCATTCCCCTCGCCCACCCTTGGTGGGATTAGCTGCTGTTGAGTCGCTCAGTTGTGTCCGACTCTTTGCGACCCCATGGACTGCAGCACGCCAGGCTCCTCTGTCCTTCACCATTTCCCAAAGCTTGCTCAAGCTCATGTCCATTGAGTTGATGATGCCATCCAACCATCTCATCCTCTGAGGGCGTATCTTCTTTACTCAGCTTACTGATTCAAGTGCTAATCTCTTGGAAACACTCTCAGGAACACACCCAGAAATAACATCTTACCAGTTATCTGGTCATCCTTTAACTCAGCCATGTTGACACAAAGTGAACCATCCCTGATAGGCAGTCATGGAAAGGATTTGAGCTGGAAGTGACACTGTGCTATGTTAGGAGACTAGTCCTTAGGGGTCAGGGCAGGAGCAGTGAGCAGGTAAGAGGGTGTGGTAGTCACCCAGAGCCAGGCCTTGTCATGGTGATGCTCACAGCTTACTTTCCAGCCCCTCCTCTGCCCCTAAACCACTCCCACTTTAGGGAGCGCGGCCTCAGGAGGAACTGAGAGAGAGCTGAACCGCAGGATTGTTGCACCCAGTGCTACGGTGCCCATCTAGATAGAGGTGGGCTCCAGGTTGAAATTGAACTAACTGAAGCTTTAGTTTCTGTGAAACAGTTTGGCAATCTGCACTGTTGGGCTTGCACATTCAAATTACTTTAAATCCAGGGCGCCAAGTAATTAGAAAAGGACTCACTTCATTGTATTTCTTAATGGAAGGTACGTACGTATTCTTACTCTTTTGACTTAACTTTTCACAGCCATGATCACAGCCCTTGAGAACCACATCTCATTCCCCTTGACAGGGAAGGGGAACGTGGCCAGATAGATTGCTTGCGTGGAGGTATTTGCAGCCAGAATAGAGCATAGAAAGAATTCATGTCACGTTGCTGCAACGCTCATGTGAATACAGGGAAGACTTCGGGTAATGCATTATTAAAGGCATGCGTGGCCTTGTATACAATTTAAGTGTGAACTTATTAGCATTTCAGGTTGATGCCTCTTTTAGATTTAATTAGGTTTCAGGCTTCAATCGATTTATTAAATGAATTTCTCACTGCTTAAAAGGTGTAATATGTTCACAACAGTAGCCTTTCATCACTCTCTCCTCATTTCCTCATGGACTCAAGCATATCTTGACATCCCATCTTGGATTTAGAGCCTGGGGTTATTTTCCAAAGAGACCGTGTTGTTTTGTGGCGCCTCTGCATTGTCAGACATGAATGCACCTCTTCTAGATTTACCACCGGTAAATTTAACTAATGCACAAATAATAGCACTGTTTTCTGTCTCGGTGGCCGTTTGTCACTGTGAGTCTTCCTACTGTTAGGTTGGTACTGAGTCCACGGACCTTTATTTCAACTCCTATGAGAAAAGCATTGAGACTGTTCAAATAGTGGAAAATTAAATGTAATGAATCAAACCATATTAGTGATTCTCAAGATGGGCTGGAGAACTAGACCACACAATGCAGTCATTTACACTGATGGTCCACATTTGTGTGGAAGAGTACAATGAATGCCTCTCTGAGCCTCTGGAGGGTCCTAACCCCATTGGTAGTGTTGCCTGCCTGCCTGAACTTAAGGCAGCTATTGGGCCACTGAGCTGGGACTGCCTCATCTCTGAAGTAGGGCTCCTGATACTTTAGCATCCTACGGCAGGGAGGGGTCTACTTGATTTCTAATGGTTCCTTCCAGCGTTTTGGCTTCCTTGGTGGCTCAGTGGTAAAGAATCCGCCTGCAATGCAGGAGACCTTGGTTTGATCCCTGGGTTGGTAAGATCCCCTAGAGAAGGGAAAGGCTACCCACTCCAGTATTCTAGCCTAGAGAATTCCTGGACTGTATAGTCCATGGGGTCGCAAAGAGTCGGACACGACTGAGCCACATTCACTTTCACTTCCAGCTTTAGGTTTTGTGTGTGTGTGTGTGTGTGTGTGTGTGTGTACATACACCTTAGTATGGGGGCAGGGGAAATGGTATTAAAAATAGATAAGTTTCTGGTTGTGTTTAATAACCATGATCTAGACAAATAATATCTGTAATACAAAGTAGAAGAAGTAATGTATTTTAGATTTCTAACAAACTAGGACCTCAGCTCCCAGAAGAAAGTTGTTTGTATTACATGTACTCTATATCTTCAAATGTATTGCATTTTGAAAGTTCAGTCGGAAAGGGGATTAAGAGACAGCAACCAAAGTAGGATAAGTATAAATACACATTTCTATAGTATAAATCTCTTTCTGTAGTATAAAGATAAATCCCTTTTTACCACAGAGCAAAAGTCATGTTCAGAATGCTGTGAATTCACAATACAGGAAAAAAAAAAAAATGAGTAAAGAAGTAAAGCCCAGAGGCAAAATAGGCTGATAGGCAGGCCCATCTTTGAAGAGAGGGCTTATTTATTTTTTGCAAAACTCAGCATGGGGGATAGGTTATATAAGAGGTCTGTGAATTAAAAAAAATAAACTTCTGATTTTCCACCTGTTTATTGTTCATATAGGAATGATAAACCCTATCATTAACTCTACTCCTGATGTCTTCCAGAGGAGATAGAGAAGTGCTGGGCTGCCATGGAGCTGTAGTTGTAGGGTTTCCTATGATCTGGAAGATTTCCACAGCCCTTCTGTCTTTTATGACTTTAAAGAGTTTGATTCTCCCTTATTTCATAGGACATTCCCCATTTAAAATTTGTCTGCTGTTTCCTCGTGAGCAGATTTAGATTGTATCCGATTTAGACATCGCGTATGGAGACAGATCACATGCAGCTGTGTTACTGGTAACGTTAGTTTCCTTCATACTGGAAGAGTAGACTGAACACGTCAGTAGATAATGATTAATATCCTGTATGTTGTTGTTTAGTCACTAAGTCGTGTCCGACTCTTTTGCGACCCCATGGACTGTAGCCTGCCAGGCTGCCAGGCTTCTCTGTCCATAGGATTTCCCAGGCAAGAATACTGGAGTAGGTAGCTATTTTCTCCTCCAGGAAATCTTCCCAACCCAGGGATCAAACCTGCATCTCCTGCATTGGTAGGAGGGTTCTTTACCCTTAAGCCACCAGGAAAACCGCAATCTACTATGCAGTTACTACTATATGCATGCTAAGTTACTTCAGTTGTGTCCAGCTCTTCCAACCCTATGGACTGTAGCTGGCTTGGCTCCTCTGTCCATGGGATTCTCCCAGCCAGAATACTGGAATGGGTTGCCATGCCCTCTTCCAGGGGATTTCCAGACCCAGGGATTGAACCTCGCTTTGGCAGGCAGGCTCTTTACCACTGGCATCACCTGGGAGATGGAGTTACCACTATAGTTACTACACTTTTTGCCCTTATAACTCATAAACATTCTGTGGGAGACACGTTAGTATCATACCAATATTCCACTCTTCTTCAAGACTTTCCCCCACACTTAGCATTATGTGTGATCCTTGCCCAAGCCAGCCTTTACGTGGTGGTTGTAAAAAGCTGATTTTCCAACTTTGGCACTAATTAGTTAGCACTCGGCCTTCTATCGGAAACAGCAGCCTCTCCCGCATTTGTTTAACTCAGTATTATCTGTATCTGTGTGGTTGCAGCACTTTCTGTTTTCCAGAGGTTTATAATTTATTACTGTACTTAATTTTTTAGTGCTCACATTGTTGCAGTCTTAGCTGGTGGGGGCCCCATCCTCCTGCCATGGACATGCTCAAATGTTTGGGCACGATACTTCCTGTGTGCAAACCCTGCCTGCCATCACCTCTCCCTCTCTGGTCCCAGAAGTGTCTACTAGAACCTCAGTGTCTTGCCTCAGGTCTGGTGGCTTTGAGAAGAACAGGGAGGGAAGCAGGTATGTGAGGATGTGAGTGAGGAAAGAGAGAGAACGAAGCGGCCGGACCTCCCCCGTGCAAGAGGGGACCCAGGACGTGGAAGAGAGTGGGAATGAGGGACACACCTGTGTGCTTGACCGTTAACGCAGGAACTCCTCCCTGTCGTATACGAGGCACAGCCAGGGTCCTGGAAGATGACCACTCTGAGACTAGTTCTCTGTGGGTTCAGGATCTATAGACTTCTCCAGTTGCCTCTGCTCAGAGCTACGGCCTCATCCTTGAGATCACAGATGTTTAAGAACTGGGCCTATTTAATCGCCTCCTTGGGTGCCCCCACCTGAACTGACATGTGGACGTCTTCCACCAGCCGCTCTTCACGTCCCAGGCCTGCTTGGTCCATGAGATCCAGGGCTGCATGCCGTGTGTTGTTTTATGTTTCTGGGGCCATCTCATAAACTGTGATGTTGGGCCTTAGTTTCTTTTAATGCTGCAAGAGGGAATAGAATTATGATCTTCAGAATCCTCCCCAGCCTTAGAAGTCTCTAATTCTGAAAACCGAGGTAGGAATTTTATATGCTTGAATTGATGTTGTCACATATCTGTCCTTCTCCCTCAGCCCTACAGATTCTGCTCTTGGGTCAAGCGAAATACACATTTCACAAGGTTGCCGCCTTTCGTAATGTCTTATTCGTCAAATTATCCCTGATGATAGAAGCATAATCAGGATGTTAATTAATGCATTTGCAGGCTGTAACGTAG
>NW_011494527.1:97204-99344 GCF_000754665.1 Bison bison bison
AAAGTATTCTCGTAAGAAGGGAGATGGATTTCCGTAACAGTCTGTGAAAGGGCACATTTCTGAATTCCTCTGAAGGCTACATTAAGTTAACATTTACCGTAATGAAGCCACTCCAATCAGCTTCTCATTTCTTCTTTGCTCATTTTGAAGGATTGTTCTGGAGATGCTGAAAGTGCTATTCATGTTACTAATAATCAGAGGTTTTGTCTGGAGATTGGGTGCTCTTCCTGGTTCTCTGACCATCTGCAGCCCTGTGTCCTGATCTGCTAGATGATGGGAGAGCTGGCAGAGGGTGTGTCCATTCAGGGGACAGTCAGGGTCCACAGACCCTCAGTGTGGGACAGGAACAGCAGTATATCAGTGTCATACACCCATATATCACACCTGCTTCTGAGGCAGTTGAGGATAGCGGATTTTTCCCAGCACTCTTTCTGTAGTTTGTGTGCTTAAGAAGTTAGGAACTTCTGCAAACTCAGGAGTCAAGAGTATCCAGCTCAAGAGTCAGTGTCATCTAAGAGCAAGCCTCTTGGTTCTCTTCTTGTTGGCGTCAGTGACAAGACAGCAAGTGTCCCCTCCTCCATGTCATTAAATCCTGCATCGGCTGCTGGCCTAAAGGAAACCTTGATTTACTCTTCATACTGTGGCTTTGAAAACCTCATCAGCTCTTTTTCAAAAGGAGGGGGAAATCTGCCTCTGAAGAAGATGAAAAGGAGCAATAACAAACCCCCCAGTCCCTCTTAACCTAGAGCCATGGAATTATTTTACATTGTTTTCATTGACTGTGCTTCGTGCCTGTGATGGGATCTTTCAGGTTTCACTCCCAAGAAGTCCAGACCTTGGGGCAAAGGGTGGGAGAAATCAGAACAGAATGGAGGCTACCGTGCATCTGAGTGGCTGTAGGAGAGCCTGAGACTCAGCTAGATGGCAGCGCAGCAGGTATGGATGGCAGGAAGAGCTCAGGACCAAGGACGAGAGACCCGGGCTTTGCAAAACTGGGAGGGTGTGGTGCAGGCTACGTATGCCCAGGATCAGTGTAGACTCAAAAATAATGGAAAGCAACCAAGAAGGCTTTTCCCAATGGAAGAAGGTAGACACGGTTTCCTGCAGAGCCACACAACACCTCTTTGAGTTTCTTCCTGGACTTCAAAGGGAGTAATCTGTCGGGCATCCAGGGGAAAGACAGGGATCAGGAGTGTTCTGAAGAAAGGTTTGTGGAGGTCGCCCAGAGCACTGTCCTCCTCCACGCTTGTTTTGACGACTGGGAAGGATGGATGTGTTTCATTGTGATGAGCTATAAGGGATGGGTTGTAATCAGTTTGGAACAGGGGTGCAGAGTTGCTAGTGAAGTGGACATTGCAGGAGTTCGTAATCCAGAGGGACACCTGTAAAAGTCACTGGGCTCTTCCTTCCTTTCTTCTGGGCTTCCTCTAAACCTTCTGTATCACACACTGCCTCATCTCCTTCAGGTCTTGACTCAGGGGTCATCTTCAAAGTGAGACTCACCCTGACCATCCCCACCCATCTCCCTTACCCGCCTTCACTCTTTCTGTTGCTCCAGTGTCCACTAGCCCCTAACGTGCTGTAGTTACCTGTAAGGTGTGTTGATTATTGTCTCTCTCTCCTTGATGGAACAGAAGCTCCATGCTTGTCTGTGTTGTTCACCGATGCCTTCCATGGGCCCAAGCAATGCCTGGCACCTAGTAGGTGTTCATTTATTACTTGTTCAATGGGTGAATGAAATGACTAAGATAGAAAACATTCACAGAGAGCCAAGAAGCTGAATAAGATCCTGGTTTGTGTTGTTGTTTATTCGCTCAGTTGTGTCTGAGTCTTTGCAGCCCTGTGGACTGTAGCCTGCCAGGCTCCTCTGTCCATGGGATTTCCCAGGCAAGAATACTGGAGTGGGTTGCCATTTCCTTTTCCAGGGGATCTTCCCGACGCAGGGATCAAACCTTTGTCTCTTGCTTTGGAGGCAGATTCTTTACTGCTGAGCCACTTAGGAAGCCCAAGGATCCTCCTGTTGCTGCTGCTAAGTCACTTCAGTTGTGTCCAACTCTGTGCAACCCCATAGACGGCAGCCCACCAGGCTCCCCCATCCCTGGGATTCTCCAGGCAAGAATACTGGAGTGGGTTGCCTTTT
>NW_011494527.1:99444-106163 GCF_000754665.1 Bison bison bison
CTTTTCCTTCTTCAGTGCATGAAAGTGAAAAGTGAAAGTGAAGTCGCTCAGTCACGTCCAACTCGTCGCAACCCCATGGACTGCAGCCTACCAGGCTCCTCCGTCCATGGGATTTTCCAGGCAAGAGTACTGGAGGGGGGTGCCATTGCCTTCTCCGCCAAGGATCCTGGAGGAATACTATTATCAAGATTGGTGTAAGACTGGTATAAGAAGGAAAGGGAATTTCCATAAACAAAGATGGACAACAAAAGCAATGCTTTCATGAATGGTTTACCCTAAATTCTAGCGACTGTTTTCCACCAGTGGGTGCTTGTTCACTCAAGACCCAATCTCTTTGATTTAAAAAAGGCATTACTTTGATTTTATTCATTTCTGGTACAACTGAACTTGAATACGTTATTTCTTTCAAATATGACAGTTTTGCAAAAAGGTTGTGTTACTGCTGGAAATAGTTTTCTGCTGGCCCTAAAAAGGCAAATGGAGGAAGTGGGGAGGTTGGTGAAGCTGGAGGGAAGGTAGTGGAGGAGCAGAGAAGGAGCCCAGGCCTCGGGCTGCGCTGGGATTCTTTAGAAGGAACCACCGAGGAGTTGCTCGGAGGCCCTGTCAATGTACCTGCATAATTGCTCTCCGTAATTAAATACAGACATGCTGTGTAAACACTGATTAAGGTCTTCGTAAGAGGGAAGCAGGCCTAATTTGAGGATCTGATTTTGTGCTCCTTGACTGGTGTTTGTAATTGTTCCCATAACATTATTTCATTTGTTTTTAGCCTCCTCAAGTTTGTTGTTGTTGTTGTTGTTTTTGGCAGTTCTTCTTGGCCAGGGTCTCTTTTTGTAATGTTCTTTGTCTACTCCATCGCAGTTGGTGTTCAGTATAGTCCTGGTGACTGTCAGCTGCTGTGTTTCATTTTTATTTAGAGCTGATAAAGCTGAGGTTATAGATCAGGTGTCCTACATGCTGACTAATCTGGAAAGTCCAGGAAAACTGCCCCTGACCGTACTAATCAGAGCACATACCTCTTGAATGCATGCCTTGAGTTAAAGAGGGGCTCAGTGGAAAGTTCTGGATGCTTATCCCACTTCAGGGGCTTCCCAGGTGGCTATCCCACTCCCAAGGATTTGCCCCCACTGGTCTGTAGTGCTCCCTTTGGGAAGGTCATTATATCACACACTGTTATTTCAAATGAACTAAGTGGGCTTATCTGTAGGAGGCATAGTCCTTAAACATTTTTCCACGTCCTAGCATAAAGCTATGAACCACTAACCACTGAGATAAGGAAACAAAGAATCTTACGAGCCCATTTTATTTATTTCTTTTTATTTTTGAAATTCGATTGCAGTTATTTCCAGTGTGGTGTTCCTTTCTGCTGTACAGCAGAGTGGTTCAGTTATGCACGTGTGTGTTCTTTGTCGTGCTGTTTTCCATCGTGGTTTATTACAGTGTGTTGAATGTAGTTCCCTGTTCTGCTCAGTGGGACCTTGTTGTTTATCCATCCTATATATTCTAATTTGCATCTGCTAATCCCAAACTCCAAGTCCTTCTCTCCTCCTCCCCATCTCCCCCTTGGCAACCACAAGTCTGTTCCTTATGAACCTGTTTTAGAAAGAACAGTAACTTGACAAAAGTCCATGATGTACCTGAAACACACCATTCTGAGATCTGGTGATCAGTCAAGAGGCCCCTAAATCAGCCCAGGTTTGGCATCTGAGCTTGGCGTCCTGAATTCTGATAAGGAAGTGGACTCTGGGCTCAGAGACTATCAGGCCTTCAAGTTACACTGTGTCTCAATGAAGTGATGAGCCAAGTAATATTTTAGAAGAAGGGGAGACAAATAGATTTGTTAAATTAGAAGAGAAGTAGGCTTTAACATATTGTAAAGAATGAAATGGTAAAGAATCTGCCCGCAATGCAGGAAACTTGCATGAGACGTGGGTTCGATTCCTTGGTCAGGAAGATCCCCTGGAGGAGGAAATGGCAACCCACTCCAGTATTGTTGCCTGGGAGATCCCATGGACAGAGGAGCCTGATGGGCTACAGTCCATGGTTGAGGTTCTTTAATGGACTGGAACCTGGTGGTCTGGAGTCGACCATTAAGAAAGTAAAGGAGAAAGAAAGAGGCTGATATTCCTTGGTTTACGCAGAAAGCCAATAAAGCCCCTGGCACGGGGCTTGCTATGTTCACAGAGGCCTCAGGCGCCTTCTCAAGGGGGTGAAGGCACAGAGCACCTTCTCAAGAGGGTCTTAGAAGCCCAGGCAGGAAAGTGAACCAAGAGGACCTCTGTGCTCCAGGGGATCAGCCTGAAAAAGAGACAGAAAGAGAGAGAGAGAGAGAGAGAGAGAGAAAGAGCGCTCAAGACACAGAGACCAAAGCTCTGATGGAGCAGAGGTGTTTTACTCAGCATGGTGTAGGTATTTATACTGTCTTACAAGATAGCTATTTTCAGCAGAGATAAAATCAAAACTTATAAGGAAACATGAGGTCATCCATATGAAAGAGAGAGCGTTGTAAATAATCACTTTTACCATAAGGTTCATAAAAAAGAAGAGGGTACTTATTACTGTATAGAAAAACTAATAGAGGAAATGCCTGAATCCCTCAGCCCCAGGAGAGGCTTGCCTCTCCTCTTAATTCCTGAATATTCAGGAATTAATAAGGAATAGAGGATTCCTGACAGATCCAAAACAGCACACAGGAAGCCTCCCGTTAAATGCTTCCTGACACATGGGGTTGCAAACAGTCAGACATGACTGAGCAACTAAACAGCAACAATAACAACAGCAAAGAGAGAAAAATGTATCTCTGAGCATCTCAGAGAAATTTCAGTCACCTGCCGATACTCTGCCAGAAGTAAGGACCACAAATTTAAGTGACGAGGATGCGTCTTTACTGATTTTCTCGAGCCACCTTCATTTGGTCTTGAGACACCCTTACTTAGTCTCAGCTCCCAGGAGAACTTGCTAGAAGAGATCCCCTCTGGTCATGAAAAATGAGACTCAAATACCAAATCTGAGAATGTTCATGTTCACCCAAGAGGTGGTATTCTAGCTGAATCAGATGCCTCATAAAAGTTCCCAGGTTTGACATGCCTCTGTGTCCTCAGGCAAAAGTCTGTAATGAGATTATTAGTCAGAACTCATCTTCTCACAAAAGGAATGAAACAGGACCCACAGACCTGACGGTGGCATTCTCCTAGAAATTGAAGTTGCGGTCTGTGGCATTTAGCCTGGGCGTCATGTTTTAATTTTTGTCAAGTTCAAGCTCAGAAATAGGCAAAGATGGTGAAGACGTTAAGAAAAACATTCCACAGGAGAGATTTTTTTTTACTTTCGATTTAGAAGAATACTTAAATTTTTTTCACATCAGAGACAAAAATAAAACAAAAGCACATTGCAAGGAGCACCAGGCAAAACCCAGAAATTGCCTAAAGAAAAAGTTGAGAAGAGCCAACGTGTGTTTAAGTTTCTCCATTATGTAACCATCTCATGTAACCTCCCCAAAGACACCAGTTTTTTATGAGGTTAAATGAAGCCCTTGGTTGGAAGTGGGAAGCGATGGAAGAGGGTGTTTTCTTTATGCGCTGCCAAGCCTGGCCCAGCCCACTCAGGCCGTTCTCAGCAGGACCACCACCATCCCTCAGAACTGGCCTCCCCACCACCTCTGTTCCCTCACGGAGGCCAGGGTGGGATCTTCATAGAAAGGGAATCACTGGTCGGTCATTCCTTTGCTTAACCATGTTTAATGGCTGCCTCACGCCCTTAGGATCAACCGCAAACTCTAATGTGCAGGCTTGTTGAGAGGCAGTGTAAAGGTGAGGTTACCGCTGTGGGCTCTGAGCCTCCTGGCCTAGGATTTGCCTCTGTTGCTTCCCAGCTGAGACCCCTCAGGCCAGCTGTTTGTCTGCTGCGGCTTCTACTGCCTCAACTGTAAAATGGAGAAGATAGTAATAATAGAATCCTTCAGGGCTGTAGTGAAGACTAAATTAGTTTTAACACATGCCGATCACACAATAAACAGTATCATGATGCCTGTTTATACTCTATTCTCAGTTTGCCTGTGCCCCTCGTTTATACCAAGGAAGCAGATTCCTTCCCCACCTCTATTCACCTACTGGGACATATTTCCCTTGGTCTTTTGATTCTGTAAACTGCTTCCTTTTTCTGGAATGTCGCCACACACACACTCTCGTACATATTTATCTACATCCTCTGCGTTCACCTACTACATCCTCTGGCTAACTCTTCAACCTCCAAAGCTCGGCTCTTTTACTCTGATCAGCCCACTTAGATACTGCTTGCATCTTCTTGACTCCACTGCTCCAGGTTTTCCATTAAATGTACCACTTATCACATAATACAGTGAGGGCCTATTCACAGTGAGGTCTTACTGCTCTTATCTTTGTGAAAGAGGGATTTGTCTTGCTCATGTCTGCATACTCACTGTCTGAACACTGTGTGCTCATAAAGGCTGGCTGGCTGGATGGTTGGTTGGAGGTTACCATTGGAATCTGATCTGGTGATAGGAAAGTTCCCAGGGCAGCCCATTTCAGTTCAGTTCAGTTCAGTTGCTCAGTCGTGTCTGACTCTTTGCAACCCCATGAATCGCAGCATGCCAGGCCTCCCTGTCCATCACCAACTCCCAGAGTTTACTTAAACTCATGTCCATCAAGTCGGTGATGCCATCCAGCCATCTCATCCTCTGTCGTCCCCTTCTCCTCCTGCCCCCAATCCCTCCCACCATCAGAGTCTTTCCAATGCATCAACTCTTCCCATGAGGTGGCCCAAGTATTGGAGTTTCAGCTTTAGCATGAGTCCTTCCAATGAACACCCAGGACTGATCTCCAGAACGGACTGGTTGGATCTCCTTGCAGTCCAAGGAACTCTCAAGAGTCCTCTCCAACACCACAGTTCAAAAGCATCAATTCTTTGGTGCTCAGCTTCCTTCACAGTCCAACTCTCACATCCATACATGACCACTGGAAAAACCATAGCCTTGACTAGACGGACCTTTGTCAGCAAAGTAATGTCTTTGCTTTTGAATATGCTATCTAGGTTGGTCATAACTTTCCTTCCAAGGAGTAAGCATCTTTTAATTTCATGGCTGCAATCACCATCTGCAGTGATTTTGGAGCCCAGCAAAATAAAGTCTGACACTGTTTCCACTGTTTCCCCATCTATTTGCCATGAAGGGATGGGATGGGATGCCATGATCTTAGTTTTCTGAATGTTGAGCTTTAAGCCAACTTTTCCACTCTCCATCCACTTTCATCAAGAGGCTCTTTAGTTCCTCTTCACTTTCTGCCATAAGGGTGGTGTCATCTGCATATCTGAGGTTATTGATCTTTCTCCTGGCAATCTTGATTCCAGCTTGTGTTTCTTCCAGCCCAGCGTTTCTCATGATGTACTCTGCATATAAGTTAAATAAGCTGCTGCTGCTGCTAAGTCATTTCAGTCGTGTCCGACTCTGTGTGACCCCATAGATGGCAGCCCACTAGGCTCCCCCGTCCCTGGGATTCTCTAGGCAAGAACACTGGAGTGGGTTGCCATTTCCTTCTCCAATGCATGAAAGTGAAAGTGAAAGTGAAGTTGCTCAGTTGTGTCCGACTCTTCGCGACCCTTTGGACTGCAGCCTACCAGGCTCCTCCGTCCATGGGATTTTCTAGGCAAGAGTACTGGAGTGGGGTGCCATTGCCTTCTCCGAAGATAAATAAGCAGGGTGACAATATACAGCCTTAACATACTCCCTTTCCTATTTGGAACCAGTCTGTTGTTCCATGTCCAATTCTAACTGTTGCTTCCTGAATGTTAGGTCCATGAATCAAGGCAAATTGGAAGTAGTCTAACAGGAGATGGCAAGAGTGAATGTCGACATTCTAGGAGTCAGTGAACTAAAATGGACTGGAATGGGTGAATTTAACTCAGATGACCATTATATCTACTACTATGGGCAGGAATCCCTTAGAAGAAATGGAGTAGCCATCATGGTCAACAAAAGAGTCCAAAATGCAGTACTTGGATGCAATCTCAAAAACGACAGAATGATTTCTGTTTGTTTCCAAGGCAAACCATTCAATATCATAGTAATTCAAGCCTATGCCCCAACCAGTAACACTGAAGAAGCTGAAGTTGAACGGTTCTATGAAAACCTACAAGGCCTTTTAGAACTAACACCCAAAAAAGATGACCTTTTCATTATAAGGGACTGGAATGCAAAAGTAGGAAGTCAAGAAACACCTGGAGTAACAGGAAAATTTGGCCTTGGAATATGGAATGAAGCAGGGCAAAGGCTAATAGAGTTTTGCCAAGAGAATGCACTGGTCATAGCAAACACCCTCTTCCAACAACACAAGAGAAGATCTACACATGGACATCACCAGATGGTCAACACCGAAATCAGATTGATTATATTCTTTGCAGCCAAAGATGGAGAAGCTCTATACAGTCAGCAAAAACAAGACTGGGAGCTGACTGTGGCTCAGATCATGAACTCCTTATTGCCAAATTCAGACTTAAATTGAAGAACATAGGGAAAACCTATGTTTTCCTAGACCATTCAGGTATGACCTAAATTAAATCCCTTATGATTATACAGTGGAAGTGAGAAATAGATTTAAGGGACTAGATCTGATAGATAGAGTGCCTGATGAACTATGGATGGAGGTTTATGACATTGTACAGGAGACAGGGATCAAGACCATCCCCACGGAAAAGAAATGCAAAAA
>NW_011494527.1:106263-119351 GCF_000754665.1 Bison bison bison
TAGCTGTGAAAAGAAGAGAAGCGAAAAGCGAAGGAGAAAAGGAAAGATATAAGCATCTGAATGCAGAGTTCCAAAGAATAGCAAGGAGAGATAAGAAAGCCTTCCTCAGCGATCAGTGCAAAGAAATAGAGGAAAACAACAGAATGGGAAAGACTAGGGATCTCTTCAAGAAAATTAAAGATACTAAGGGAACATTTCATGCAAAGATGGGCTCAATAAAGGACAGAAATGGCATGGACCTAACAGAAGCAGTAGATATTAAGAAGAGGTGGCAAGAACACACAGAAGAACTGTACAAAAAAGATCTTCCTGACGCAGATAATCATGATGGTGTGATCACTGACCTAGAGCCAGACATCCTGGAATGTGAAGTCAAGTGGGCCTTAGAAAGCATCACTACGAACAAAGCTAGTAGAGGTGATAGAATTCCAGTTGAGCTATTTCAAATCCTAAAAGATGATGCTGTGAAAGTGCTGCACTCAATATGCCAGCAAATTTGAAAAACTCAGCAGTGGCCACAGGACTGGAAAAGGTCAGTTTTCATTCCAATCCCAAAGAAGGGCAATGCCAAAGAATGCTCAAACTACCGCACAATTGCACTCATCTCACACGCTAGTAAAGTAATGCTCAAAATTCTCCAAGCCAGGCTTCAGCAACATGTGAACCGTGAACTTCCAGATGTTCAAGTTGGTTTTAGAAAAGGCAGAGGAACCAGAGATCAATTTGCCAACATCCTCTGGATCATCAAAAAAGCAAGAGAGTTCTAGAAAAACATCTATTTCTGCTTTATTAACTATGCCAAAGCCTTTGACTGTGTGGATCACAATAAACTGTGGAAAATTCTGAAAGAGATGGGAATATGAGCCCACCTGACCTGCCTCTTGAGAAACCTATATGCAGGTCAGGAAACAGCCCGTTTAGTTATAGTTAAAATTCACCTGCAGATGGAATCACTCCATCATGTTTTCTAAGCCGTTACTAATCTGTAGTAAACTTACCTGGTTTTCTGTGTCTTCCATCCTCTCATTCTGGCTGGTACCCTCTAAATATGCTCCTCTGTTATCAATCTTTCTTTAAAGTAAGCATTTGAAATTGAGGGTGACCTTCCTGGTGTGGTCTAGTGAGCACAAAGATGCATTATCCGTTCTTTTGTTCTTCTATTAAAGTGGACAAATGCTAGCATTATTATTATTTTTTGCTTCACAACTTTGATGATTATTGAGCTCACTGTTAAGTAAACTCCCCAAATCTTAACGTGACTCTGTGATACCACTTTGCCTGCATGCAGTACGTGCAGGGCTTTATGGGCCACAGTGAAGACCTGGCTGCTCTACTGAGTAAAATGGGAAGCCGTTGTTGGGTTTAAGTAGAGAGATGTGTCCTGTGTTTTTAAGAGTTCATTCTGACTGTACTATTGATAATGGCCTTTAGGAGAGCAAAGGGAGCCCATTATAATGCTATTAATGAAATAGAGGTGAAAAATTTTCAAATTCTGAATATAATTTAGAAAGTAGAGCTAGCGGGATTTGCTGATGGATTGGATGTGGGGATTAGAGGGTCAAGGATGACTGCAAGGATTGTGGCAGTGGCATCTAGAAGGATAAATTACAATCAATCGAGATGGGGAAGTCTAAGGGAGGAGAAGATGCAAAAGGAAGACCAAGAGTTTAGTTTTGGATATGCTAAGTTTCAAACTTCCTTTAGACATCCAAGTAGAGATGTTAAAAAAAGGAGGGAGATATATGGGTGTGGGATGTAGGAAAGAGGTTTGGGTTGGAAATAACAATTTGGGAGTTTCTAGCATGTAGGTAGCATTTAAAATTTGGACATAGGGAAAAAAATTGTATATAGGATTGTGAGATTGCCAAGAGAATGAATATATAGGGGAGAGATGAGGACCAAGGACCGGTGAGCTTGAGCTCTCTGATCTGTCAGGTTGGAGTTGGCAAAGACACCTGAGAAGTAGCAGCCAGTGAGTTATGAGGAGTGACTAAATGAAGGTCAGGGAAGATAATTATGTACTAGATTACAAATTTAATATTAGCATGCATCATATATAACAGCTAAGATGAATATGTAATAAACGCTTCATATAAACATATGTTTATATAAGTACAAATATATACTTCCCTGATGGCTCAGTTGGTAAAGAATCCCACTGCAATTCAGGAGACCCTGGTTCGATTCCTGGGTTGGGAAGATCCGCTAGAGACAGGACAGGCTACCCACTCCAGTATTCTTGGGCTTCCCTGGTGGCTTAGCTGGTAAAGAATCTGCCTGCAATGAGGGGGACCTGGGTTCGATCCCCGGGTTGGGAAGATCCCCTGAAGAAGGGAAAGGCTACCCACTCTAGTACTCTGGCCTGGAGAATTCCATGGACTCTATAGTTGATGGGGTCGCAAAGAGCCAGACATGACTGAGTGACTTTCACTTTCACTTTCTTTCATAGGTACAAATAGATTAGAAAGTGTATGTAATGGATTACTTCTGGGGAAATAACCAAGAATCAGAATGCCTGGGTATTGTGCTCAGTTCTGCTGTTCTTAGTACTTAGACTTTAGGCAATTTAAATAACTTTTTTTTAGCAACATTTTTAATTCATCTGGAAAGTGGGGATTTTAATTCTGGTCTTACTATCAGAGTTATTGTGAGAATCTGTTGAAGTAATGGACAAATATATTTTCTAGCACATGCCTCCTCTCTCATCTATTTTGTATGTATCCATATACACACATACATGTATGTATACTTGTATGTGTATATGTGTATTTATGAGTATATGTGTATTTATGAGATTCCACATATTTAGTATATTGTTAATGTGTCATGAATCACTCAGATTATGACCTTTGGGTGGGTTATAATCATTTTAGTAGGTAGAAGACAGTGTTTTGAAAAATACAATAGAGAACATCACTATGAATTGCTCAGAGTAAAGGTAAGTCGGATTTCTGGAACATATCCGTACTCATTATCTATTCCAGATTGTCCCAAAAGTTAGCAGTTTAAAGTAATAAGCACTTATTATTTCTGAGAGTTGGCGACTGCCCAGTTGATGGTGACGCAGGTTGAAGGCAAGCTGTCCTCCGGGTCTTCGGTCAGAGACTTGATGAGGTTGGAGGAACCATTTGCAAGCTCCTCTTGCGCGCATTGGCTGGAGGCTCAGTTCCTGGTCAGGTGGGTCTTTTCTTAGGGCTACGCATAGCTGGCTTCCACCAGAGCACATAATCTGAGTGAGAAAACAAGAGAACATCCCCCAGACAGAAGCTACAGTTGATAACCTACTCTCATTACTTCCACCATGATTCTCTTCTATTCTGCTAGTCACACAGACCAGTCCTGGCACAGTGGGGACTACGCAAGGCTGTGATAGCCAGGAGGCAAAGACCATTGAGGACCATGTTGGAGAGGACTACCGCATCCTCTCTGTATATTTGTGAATACTGGGTTGAGATAAAAATTTATTTCTTAATGTGGATCATGTGAAAAAATGTTTTAAGAAACACTGCTCTACAGTGTCTTATACTGTGCACCATTGAAAGAGGCGTATGTTAGCTGGTAGAAGCCCATTTCAGCAGCTCTGCTTTTGATACTGTTTTATACCCATGGTTAGTTACTAGTGACTCTGATCATGAACCAGTGATTTTTTTTTTAACAATGAAACAATACAAATAAAGTCTAAATGGACTATTTCTCTTTAACCGAAATGAACCTGTGCTTTGTTGTGTGGCCTGTGGGTGTGGTTTGAATTATGAGGTTGTAGGAAATTTTACGTGTAGATAAAGGGGTTTCAGCTCAGTTCAGTTGCTCAGTCATGTCCGACTCTGTGACCCCATGGACTGCATGCCAGGCCTCCCTGTCCATCACTAACTCTTGGAGTTTACTCAAACTCATGTCCATTGAGTTGGTAATGCCATCCAACCATCTCATCCTCTGTTGTACCCTTCTCCTCCCGCCTTCAGTCTTTCCCAGCATCAGGGTCTTTTCCAATGAGTTAGTTCTTCGCATCAGGTGGCCAAAGTATTGGAGTTTCAGTTTCAGCATCAGCCATTCCAATGAATATTCAGTGATTTCCTTTAGGATGGACTGGTTGGATCTCCTTGCAGTCCAAGGGACTCTCCAGAGTCTTCTCCAACACCACAGTTCCAAAGCATCAATTCTTCAGTTCTCAGCTTTCTTTATAGTCCAATTCTCACATCCGTACATGACTACTGGAAAAACCATAGCTTTGACTAGATGGACCTTTGTAGGCAAAGGGCACTTGTAGCTAAAGAGAGAAGTTTATACCTAAACTTCTGTTTTGTGAAGAAGGCTTATTACATACATAACAATGTGCCTGATTTAAAGGACTCTTATGGAATAATTGTAGCTATGACTTATAATGTAGCCTGCTATGAAAAGCAAATCTGTTTTAGCTTTCTTGGTTAATTAAAAAAAAAAGCGTTAAATGACAGACAAAGAACAATCTTTGAAGCACTAATAGACTGTAAGCAGGCTAGGAAGTCTCTAGGTAAACAGTTCGGAGCCCAGTGGAAGCACAGCAGTAAGTAAAAACATACAGCCACTGGCTTTAACTAAAACTGGGGGGGTTTCAAGATGGAGTTGCTTCTTAGTGGGCAAAGGGAGTGCTATCAATTTACTGGAAAGTGGCTGTTTTGCAAGAAGCCTCCTGGTTTGCTCTCTGCTGTGTGTGCTTTGAAATGCTTATGCTGCTTTTCAGCCCTGCAGCCACTGGTCTCTTCTGACTTGCTGAGATCGCATGACTGAGGACTTCTCTCCATCACCAGTCACAGGGGATGGACAGATGAGGACTGTTATTGTCAGCAGGCTCCCAGGGACAGAGGCCCCTTAGTTCTTAAAATTCCCCTAGCATCTTGGGTTTACTGTGATTTTCTACGTATCAGTTGCCTCCCTAAGCTGTAAACTCTCATAAGTGGACATGCTCCCCAGCACCTGCCAGTCATTGGCCCAAGGCGGGGACTAGACACATACTTGCTGAAGAGAGGAAGTTCAATTCTTTATTCTCTTGAATGGGTTTATGTTCAGAAAAAACAGGTTTATGGTGGTAATATGCACATGATGCTGCTTGTTCTCAGTGATCTTGTTAAGTGTAGTAAAATTTAACTTTCCTTGAAATATGTGAACTTAAAAGTGTTGAAGACTATTTATAATACCACCTCTGTTTCTTTTTAAAAGTGTTTATTTCTTGATTTTTGACTACGTTGGGTCTCAGGTGTGGTGCGCAAGATCTTCCTTGTAGGGTAGGTTTCTCTCTAGTTTCAGCCCATGGGCTCCAGAGGGCCTGGGCTCTATAGTTGCAGCACTCGGGCTCTCTAGCTGTGGTGTGTGGGTTTAGTTGCCCCCATGGCATGTGGGATCTTTGATCAGGGATCGAACCCGCCTCCCCTGCATTGACAGGCAGATTCCTAACCCCTGGACCACCAGGAACGTCCCTCATTGCTGTTTCTTGAAGTAAGATTTTTTTTCCCCCCTTTGAAGCCTATCTCATTTTCAGTAACGTCCAACGGGAGGAGGACTTAATTTTTCATAACAAGAGATGTGGCCCACTGACAGCATGAATGAGCCGGTCGAGGACTGCTGAGCTAGAGAACTGAAGATCTCTTGAGGTTAAGAGATCTCTGTGCGCATCCCTGAAGGCCAGAGTCCTTGTAGACCAGGCAGCATCATTGGTCAGCTCTACGAAGTGCCTTCCTCTCCATGTTACAGAACCAAACTTGGGTCCTCTCACGCACATGCAGTAAAGCCAGTCTACTGATGCTGGGTTGTGGTGAAGGGAAGTGCAGTGTTTATTGCAAGGGGCCGACAAGGAGTCCCAGAAAGCCAGTGCTCAGAAAGTCCCGACTCTGCGAAGAGTTCCAGCAAAGCATTTTTTTTTAAATCCAATTCAGTTTTTAAAGCTTATCTATGGGTCTTTTGGCTGTGCTGGGTCTTCGTTGCTGTGTGGGCTTTCTCTGGTTGCGGAGAGCGAGGGCTACTCTCTAGTCACAGTGCGCGGGCTTCTCATTGCCGTGGCTTCTCTTGTTGCTGAGCACTCTAGTGGGGTGCGCTCGGGCTTGAGCAGTTGGGGCTCCAGGCCCTAGAGCACAGGCTCAGTAGTTGTGGCGCACAGACTTGGTTGCTCTCCGGCGTGTGGGATCTTTCCTGACCTGGGACTGAAGCCATGTCTCCTGCGTTGGCAGGTGGATTCTTTATCACTGAGCCACCAGGGAAGTCCTTAGCAAAGCATTTTTAAAGGCCAGCTGAGGGTAGGGGAGTTCTAGGTCCTGTGATGAGCTCCTGCACAATTCTCTGATTGGTTAATGGTGAGGTGACAGGGCAGTGTCACAGGGGTTAATAACATTATCAGTCTTGAGGCTCCAGTAGACCTGGAGGCTCTATGCTCATGGTCATCAAGTATTTAGTTTCCATTCTGTGGGGCTTTTACATGTCTGTAAAACAGCTCAGGAAATGTGCACCAGATATAGTTACCTAGGTGCTTCAGAGAGGAACTAAAGCAGAGGATATGAGGCAGGGAGGCTCTGTCCCTGGAAGCTTCCATAGGGTCCTGCTTGGTTACCTCCAGAACGCTAAACAAAGGACCGCCAATGAAGTTGCTGTCGGTTTGGCCCATGGACCTGGCTTTGGCATTATAACTTTGGGAAGCAAAAGCAAATGTTTGCATGATGGTCTATGGAAAGTCCAGAGCTTTGGTATGCATGGGCGCTCTGCCTTGCTGTCTCTTGACTTTTCCTTGCTGGCTCTGCAGGGCTGGTCAGCCCCAGGCAGTATGTCCTGTCTGGTTTGGGTAAGACATCTGTGTCCCTCTGCTTCAAGCCTCAAGCCTTGCACTGTGATGCAGCCCTGCAACGCGCCCTCCTCGCCTGTGCGTGTCTGCGCTCCGCTCCCCACTCCCTACACAGCACTCCCTCCACCTGTGTATGCTGGCTTCCCTTTGACAGATGCTGCTTTGTAGCCTCTTTTTTTTTTTTCCTTCTGAATTTCAATGAAGAGAATTTGTTAGAAAGTTACAGAAGGAAAAATAGCCGTGCTCTCTTTGATTAGTTGGAGCCATGTAGGTAAAAGAGATGCCTAAGGAGAGGCTATGAAATTTGCTAGTCATTAACATGAGAGAGGCTGCAGAGACTTGGGGACTCATTGTTTTAAAACCCTGGTTTTATCTTGGACAGTCAAGGAGGAAATAAATGCCAAAGGGGCATTCGTATCCAAGTTCCCATATGTAATTAGTATGAAAATAAGACTGAAGAGGGAAAGGGTACAAAGTAGTGAGAATGACACTAATATCAAATTTATCAAACATCATTTTTAGGTATAATGACCAGTTTCTTTGAAATTCCAATTATGATAATGAATCTTCTGTTTTGGTATAAAGAAGAACCTGTGTCCCTCACCCCACCAAACACACTTGGGTCTTACTTCTTTTCAGACCTATTGGCCTTAGATTACTAAGAGTGGCAGAACCAAGTGGGTGACTGTCCCAAGGAGTGAAACGAGGTCGTTGACAATCATGTGATGCAGTTTTTCATTATGCAGCCATAATGAACAGCTTCATCAAGCACGTGGCATGAGTAATCACTCATTGTAACGTTGTATCCACAAGAGAAATGCTGTGTGGTGGAAGGAGATTTCAATCAGATGTACACGTACACATACAGAGAAGACTTCAGCTTTTAAGACTGTGTTAACATTTGCTCTGTGTTAAATTCCTGTGTTTTGGTGGCATTTAGGGGATAAGTATTGACTTTTTAAATTGTCTAGTTCCCAATCCCAACCTTCTGAGGCCTGACCTACTTTATCGAGGTTCCTAAAACACTGAGTATCTTGGGTCCAGTTTACTTTACAAATTGGAAGCTGAGGCCCCTGTCTCTGTATAATCTTTCCTAATGGGGAATAAAAGGCAAAGGTCAGAGGTTCTCATTCTCTTTTTGGAGATAATTCAGTAGTTGTGTTGTCAGGGGCAGCCTGGGCAGAAAGATCAGTTGAGCTGTATCAGCAGGGATATTCCATCAGGGATATGATTTCTCTCCTTTATCTTGCTGCTTCTTGTTGCGTTCTGGGCATCATCACTGCACGTGCTGCCTTGCAGAAAGAAGAGTACAATTATCATCATCTCCAGTGGCTCTGGAGCCAGCTCTCTTCTTACTCAGCAATATTTTAGATTCCAATCCATAGTGATATCCTGTGAGGGTTCTAGCAACTGGCTTCCAGGGAGAGGAGTCTAAATACTTTGGAATTGACATGCTCCCTAGAGAGCACTTCCCACCCCTACTAGCCAATTTCTATTTATCCTACAAAACCCAGCTAGAATATTACCTCCTCTGGGAAGCCCTTCCTGGCCTCACCTGCTGTCATAATGTAAACACTTCTTTCCTGAGCTGCTAGACACTGTGTTTTGTTGTTTTTTTTTTTTTTCCACAAGGCCCTGTGCATCCCATCAGTAGGTGCTTTACCCTTATTAATGTGAGGGGACTCCCTCGTCCATAGTCCTACTTCAGAACTAATATCCGCTATTAAAGCACTCACGCATTACTGTGTTTCAGGTTCCCAAAGCCTATATTGTATTTTTCTTAAGAATAAAAACAAAAATTTGTCCTAGTCTAGAAATTACAAACATAATCTTTTGACAGGCGTATCTCATATGATTTACAATATGTGTTACTTAGAAAGCTCTGAGTTTTTAATGAGATCTGAGTTCAAGTTGAAATTGGGTCCCTTCCTAATTAAGTCATTGTAAGCAAGTCTTTTAACCTTCATCCTTGTATTTGTTTATTCGTTCACGTATTTATTGAGCCTGTGGCATAGGTCCTGTTAGATACCCTGTGTTGGCTTCCTTAGCTAGAAAATGGGCCTAATATACAAGCTCTACTTTCCTTGCAGTTTGTTAGGAATTGTCTGACAGTGCTTTGTAAATGTAAATCTCTATTGAGACATTATTTATGATTATTTTAATAGACAAGGACTTGTGTGCAAAAAATAGAATAGAACAAAGCAGCAGATATTTGCTTTTTTGACAGAATTTGTTATAGCCACATCAAAAAAGTGTTATGGACATATCAAACAGCACCATCTGGGGTGAATCAGCCTCAATTCTTTTTTCTTTCCTTCTTGCTACCTACATTTGAAATATAATCCTGAAAATAGGAATCCTACTGGCTTAGTCTGGGTGTCCTTCTTATCCTTCTCAGGAAAGTGGGAACAGGGACTAACTGTCTCACTAGCACCGGACACAGTGGGTGAGAGGTGAGTCCCTGAGGGATGTCAGACCTCCCCTCAAAATAAACAGGCAAGCAAACAGAAGCAGCAAACGTCTACCACATAACTCTTACCCATTTTTTTCCTCAGCAGATGCCTTTGTCTCATACTCTGGTAAAAGGCCTCCCTCTACTAACTCTGCAGGCTTCTGCACACATCACCTGTCACAGTGGAAAATTTACCCCTGGAGAAACAAACAAAACCACCTCATTTGTCTCATCTTTCTAAAGGTACTCTCCTGCCTCCTCTCCTTCAGAACCACACTGTGTACACAACATCAGAGTTAATTGTACCCACTGTCCCTGCTTCCTCTCCTTCCCATTCATTCTTCACTCTGGCTTGACTTCCACTTCAGTCACTTAGTGAGACTACACTGGTCCAAGCTGCCGAGGACCTTCACGCTGGCAAATGTGTCTCATAGGTATTTTCACGTGAAGACGTGAAAAACACGATGAGCTTAGATCCCTACCTCACGCCATGTGCAAAAGTTAACTTTCAGATACCTTAGAGACTAACACTGAAAGCATGATCCGTAAAAGAAACATTGATGAGCTGAACTTTGAAGAAGAATTCAAAACTTTTGTGCTTCAAAAGACAATTTTAAGAAAATAAAAAGACAAGCTACAGACTGTGAGAAAATGTTTTCAAGTCACACATTGGATAAAGGCCCTGCTTCTAGTATGTACACTGGGGTAGGAACTTAGCTTTCTTGTTCATTGTTGTATCCTAAGCATCTGTTGCAGTTCATGACATTTGGAACGGGCTCTGTAAATATTTGTGGGATAAATGAATGACTATAGCATTAATGCAGTTCGGGGAAGAGTTTTTAGGAACATAATAAAGTCGGAGGAGGAGAGAAAATAATCTTGAACGTTTGTAGGATGTCTGTGAACCACTTGTAACCGCTAGGTTTGTTCCTTTTTGGATCTCTGTGCCACAGGGAAGGAAACTGAGACCTGCAAGGATGATTTATTTTTTTGCCCAAGATCAAATACCACTAAGTGGGAGAACTAGAGTTCACACCTTGGTTTCTAGTTCCGCATCTAGTGGGCTATGGTTTCTACTCTAGTTTAGGAAAGGTCTTCACTCCTGAGCCATCTTGGCCTGGCACTGTGCCTTCTCTCTTTGTCTTTCTCCACCAGTGTGAGATGTCCAAATCTCCAGGCTTTGGGGCTATTTCCCCAGAATTTGCTCCCTGATAATCTGATGGTGAACACACATGTCTGATGCAATGAAGAGCTGTCGTGTGAAAACCCAGCAGCAGCTTTCACTGTTTGTTTTGGAGAATGTGTCCTCCCAAGACTACAGTTCTCATGTTCTACCTTTCATCAAACTGTATTTCAGCAAATATGTTTTGGCTGCCAACTGGGGTCTGACTGGTTCACTTTTACTTTTTCCTGTTTTCCCTGCAACACTTTTTATTCTTGACTGTGCAGGCTCTGAATCTCAGATTGATAGGCAGGCTAGATCCAGATGGGACCAGACTATGGAAAAACATGAGAAAGTCAGGGAATGGCATGCTGCAGACTATATACATGGCTTTTACAGATGGCGATGGAGATGGCATGACCTGATGCCAGTTATTGTATGATGTCAGCAAGAAACCTGTTCTAAGTATTGTGTCCTGGGCATTCTCAGAAAACAAAGACATTGATTGAGGCTGAGAGGAAGGCAGTATTGTGACATTTGAATAAAGAACTGGGTCTCTAGGAGACCTGGACTGTTAGACTCAGCTCTGCTGCTAGTTGTATAGTTGCGGTTCAAATTATTTCATCTTCCTTATCCTGTCTTTCCAAATCTGTCAAGTGAGGAGGTTAGAGCAGATAAACTTTAAGGCCTTTTCCACTCTTTGACATTAAATTAGATAGCCCAGCCAGAACTAACCAGGGCTTCCTGAGCATAGGTATAAACTTTATTCTCCTGGTGATTTGATTTAATGTTTACCTCCAACTCTCTACATCAGTCTTCAGACTTCCCAGATAGGAATGTGACAGCTATATTTTGGCAGTCCACTTAGGGGATAAACAAGTCTGGAGGTGAAAAACCATAAGGGTTGTACATTGAAGAAAACAAGGGAAGGACTGAGATCTGAACATGGTACCTCACCAAATACTGCCCTGCCTGTGTCATGCTAACTGGCCACGACAACAGAGATTCTAAAACATACCTCGCTGATTATGGACAAAGGACATTTACAGCTTCTGGCCACAGTTCACTGCTTTTTTTTTTTTTTAAAATTCCTAGATCCTAAACAGTCAGGATCAGCCTGGGAGGAAGGACCAGGCCCCCTCAAGGCAGACAGCCTGTCAGAGTAGAATCGATTCTGGATCTAACTGTGGGCTCTGGCCTGAGTTCTGCCACGGACATGCTGTGAAGGCCCGACGCCTCCTTTCTCAGAGCGGGTGCTCTATGAGTCAGCGTGAGGGCACCACCACTCTGGCAGGTTGTTGTTGCTGCTGTTCAGTTGCTAAGTCATGTCTGACTACACCATGCCAGCCTCCTCTGTCCTTCACTGTCTCCCGGAGTTTGCTCACATTCATGTCCATTGAGTCAATGATGTTCTCTAACCATCTCATCCTCTGCTGCCCCCTTCTGCTTTAGCCTTCAGTCTTTCCCAGCATCAGGGTCTTTTCCAGTGAGTCAGCTCTTCACATCAGGTGGCCAAAGTAATGAGGCTTCAGCTTCAGCATCAGTCCTTCCAATGAATATTCAGGGTTGATTTCCTTTAGGATTGACTGGTTGGATCTCCTTGCAGTCCAAGGGACTCTCAGGAGTCTTCTCCAACACCACAGTTCAAAAGCACGAATTCTTTGGTGCTCATCCTTCTTCATGGTCCAACTCTCACATCTGTACTTGACTGATGAAACAACATAGCTTTGACTAGATGGACCTTTGTCAGCGAAGTAATATCTCTGCTTTTTAATATGCTGTCTAGGTTGGTCATACCTTTCCTTCCAAGGAGCAAGTGTCTTTTAATTTCATGGCTGCAGTCACCATCTGCAGTGATTTTGGAGCCCAAGAAAATAAAGTCTCTCACTGTTTCCATTGTTTCCCCATCTATTTCCCATGAAGTGATGGAACCAGATGCCATGATCTTAGTTTTCTGAATGTTCAGTTTTAAGCCAACTTATTCACTCTCCTCTTTCACTTTCATAAGAGGCTCTTTAGTTCTTCACTTTCTGCCATAAGGGTGGTGTCATCTGCATATCTGAGGTTATTGATATTTCTCCCGGAAATCTTGATTCCAGCTTGTGTTTCTTCCAGCCCAGTGTTTCTCATGATGTACTCATGCATATAAGTTAAATAAGCAGGGTGACAATATACAGCCTTGATGTACCCTTTCCTGATTTGAAACAGTCTGTTGTTCCATGTCCATTTCTAACTGTTGCTTCCTGACCCGCATACAGATTTCTCAAAAGTCAGGTCATATGGTTTGGTATTCCCGTGTCTTTAAGAATTTTCCACAGTTTGTTGTGATCCACACAGTCAAAGGCTTTGGCATAGTCAATAAAGCAGAAATAGATGTTTTTCTGGAACTCTCTTGCTTTTTCGATGATCCAGTGGATGTTGGCAATTTGATCTCCGGTTCCTCTGCCTTTTCTAAAACCAGCTTGAACATCTGGAAGTTCATGGTTCACGTATTGCTGAAGCCTGGCTTGGAGAATTTTGAGCATTACTTTACTAGTGTGTGAGATGAGTGCAGTTCTGTGGTAGTTTGAGCACTCTTTGGCATTGCCTTTCTTTGGGATTGGAATGAAAATTGACCTTTTCCAGTCCTGTGGCCACTGCTGAGTTTTCCAAATTTGCTGGCATATTGA
>NW_011494527.1:119451-132237 GCF_000754665.1 Bison bison bison
ATTTGAAATAGCTCAACTGGAATTCCATCACCTCCACTAGCTTTGTTCATAGTGATGCTTTCTAAGGCCTATGTGACTTCAAATTCCAGGATGTCTGGCTCTAGGTGAGTGATCACACCATCATGGTTATCTGGGTCATGAGGACCTTTTTGTACAGTTCTTCTGTGTATTCTTGCCACCTCTTCTTAATATCTTCTGTTAGGTCCATACCATTTCTGTCATTTATCGAGCCCATCTTTGCATGAAATGTTCCCTTGGTATCTCTAATTTTCTTGAAGAAGTCTCTAGTCTTTCCCATTCTATTATTTTCCTCTATTTCTTTGCACTGATCACTGAGGAAGGCTTTCTTATCTCTCCTTGCTATTCTTTGAAAGTCTGCTTTCAAATGAGTACATCTTTCCTTTTCTCCTTTGCCTTTCGCTTCTCTTCTTTTCACAGCTATTTGTAAGGCCTCCTCAGACAACGATTTTACCTTTTTGGATTTCTTTTTCTTGGGGGTGGTCTTGATCACTGCCTCCTGGAGGCATTAGCCCAAGCTCAGTCTGATTCGCTGATGGTTATCAGACATGAGCTGCTGCTATGGATGTGACTGAATACTTAGAGATGCTTCCTGAAAGTGACTGAAACAAGGAGTCAAAAGCCTGAGGCTAGGTGGCAGCTTTAAGTTCATTCATTCCGGTTTTCTATCTGATGGTTCAGTCTCCTCTGCACACCCTCTGAGTCCATCTTTGAACTCACCTTGTAATGAGGAACTCCCGCCTTGCTAGGATATTGTAGCTTGCTCCACAGTTCCCTTTCCTTTCTCAAGCTGCTCCTGCTGTCCATTGGAGTTCAGACAACAAGAATGTCCACATCGCACACATAGAAGATTTCCTGTTTTTACTTTCCAGAAAGAATCAAGAATAATATGCGCAGGATCACTGCTTCTTACGTACCCTCATAAAGAAGTCTTGGTTTATTGTGAGGAGGTAGCTGTGAGAGATGACTTTCTCCAAAGGAGATCAGAATAATTGTACTACAGTTTGGTAGGTATCTTATTTCAGGAGAGAAGCCCCACTTCTATCCATGGGTATTTATTTTACGTATTTACAGGTTATACTTGGTGTGTTAAATAATTACTTTTGAGCATCTGCTATCTGCAGTGTCATGTACTAAGAGCCAGGGCAGAGACAGAGGCGTTGGTGCCTTATTACAGCATGTCAGTCACAGGTTGATTTGTTACCCACCCGGATTCTTGGACTCTAATGAATAGAAATTGAAGAGGCCAGATTAGAAATTCGGAAAGGGTGTTGTTTCGACTCCTGCTGCATCATGATGGAAGGAAAACAAGTAACAGGTTCGCTTGCTTACTCCCAAGGAGGGGCCAGCTGGTCCCTTAAATGGAGTGAGGGTTGGGGTGGATCCATGGTTCGGGCTGGAGGAGTGGCTTGGATGGTCTGCCCAGCCCCCTGTGATGCTCTGTGCAGGGGATCATGCACAGGACCCTCCTTTTGCTCCAGGCACCTCAGAAGGGACAATTGGGTTTTGGCCTTTTTGTATCTTTTTCATAATCGGTCCTAACTGGCCATGCACACATTTATTTTTAATCCGTTATAGCATCTTTGTATCCTGTTGCTCAAGGAGACGTTTGTCCAGGTGCAAGCATTGCAATAAAGGGTCCCAGGTACCAGCTTGTCTCCGATTCACCAACAGTTATTTGTTGAGAATCTGCTTTGTGGCTGCCTCGGGTTCTTGCCCTTACAGAGTTTGCCATCCGCCGAGGGAGGCAGTGTTTGATGTCGATCACACTGTATTGAATCATTGTTGACTCTGCCACCTCTTCACGAGGCTCCGCTCTCCTTGAAGCAAGGTTACGTGCCGTGCATTACTAAATTTCCACCACCTGGCACACTGTAGGCAGAAGGTAAATATTTGTTAAATGAGTCAGTGGCTGGATACATGAAGGGAAAAACACGCACTTTGGCATCTGGTGCTTTAAGCTAGGTCTCGACTCAGCAGTTTGCCAGCTAGGTGGCTGGGGATAAGGACAGGCAGTTTTACAAAATAGGGACCTCTTTTGCAGTGTGGTTGTAAAGATTAAAAGAGGGAATGCACAGAGTTCTGCTTATGCCTGCATGCTAAGTTCTTCAGTCATGTCCAACTCTTTGCAACCCCACGGACTGTAGCCTGCCGGGCTCCTCTGTCCATGTGATTCTCCAGGCAAGAGTACTGGAGGGGGTTGCCATTTCCTTTTATGTCCATTTTTAATTTGACTTCTCCTGCCGAGTTATTGGGAATGGGGCTTCCATTAAAACAACTCTAAAAAATTGGAGGGAAGGAGAGTACTATTCATTGAGTACTCTTGATGCATCAGGCACTGTGCTCAGCCCTGTATCTGTTTTATCACTGAATTCTCATAACCTCCCGATGAGTAAGTGTTAGTTGCTCAGTTGTGTCCGACTCTGCGACCCCATGGACTGTAGCCTGCCAGACTCCTCTGTCCATGGGATTCTCCGGGCAAGAATATTGGAGTGGGTTGCCACTCCCTTCTCCATCCCTGTGAGTAAAGGACCTCTGTTCTCCCCAGTGGGGAAGCTGGAGTCTGGAGCATTGACATAACTTTCCAGAGCCTGGCTGACTCTAAGACCCAAGCAGGTAGACAGTGCCTGCAGAGCTAAAGGGAGCAAGGCAGGTGGGCTTACTTGGGGTAGGGCAGCCACGTTGGGAGAAACTGAAATCAGGTGGAGGTGGAAAGGGAGCAGTTACTTCAAATCAACAGCCCTTTTCAATTAGTAATCATGAGAGGCAGCGAGAGCCCGTGATTTTAGTGGGAGGAGCAAGTAACTCCAGGCTTTTAGGGCTCAGTTTGACTCTCAGCTTCATCCTCTCCTAGCTGTGAGCTTTGCACCAGTTACTTAGCCTCTGAACTGTAGTTCCTTCACCAGAAATAGAGACGCCAGTACCTACCTCCCTGACAACCACATGTGTCTGTGAGCAATGAACACAGTAGTTGCCACCTTCTAGATAAATGATAATTCCTATGAATATTATTAGGTTTTTCATTATTCCTTCGGGGGCTTCTCCCCTCCCCCAGCTCTGTTCTGGGGGTCTCTGGGATTCCTTCTGTGTCTGTTCCGTTCTCTGCTTCCTGCAGCACAGTCCATTGCTTTCTGTAGGTGGTATAATTGAAAAACCAAAATCTTTGTTTTAATGCATACACACTACTACCTCGCAGTTCTGGCAAATTTACAATCACTGTCCATCATGTCAAGATTTTACCTACGTGGCTGAACACCGTAGCCTTGGTTTTGGTTGAGAGGAGGGAGCATTTCTGTTTGTTATTGTTGTTAAATCTATGTTAAATATAATTATAGGAATTGATCTCATCCAGGTCAGTATAAAATCAGCTGAAACAAATCAGCTCTCCCTGCAGGTATATCTCCCTCTAGAGTTCTGTTCAGAGACTTATGAGTAAATGGAATTTAGGTATCTTGACTTTGATTTTCTCTGAATTATAGAAATATTTCCGGTGAGTCACACAGTAACTGAAGTATCTGATATTTTGGCTTTGTTTCTCTCTCCTCACCTACCCCGTGTCTTTGGTCTGTAAACAGATGCTGGAAAGCATCTTGTCATTTAAAGGTATCCCACAAGAAATTGTATTTAGTATTATATGTCAGGGGGGTGAGCTGAGATGTTTTAGGGTCAGGGCTAGGGCAGACCCGGATGCTAGGGGGACAGTCCCCGGGCCTGCTGGATGCCGGTGTGAGGCCCAAGCACAGTGGCCAGCATGGACACACGTTCTCCCTTCCCTGCTAGAGCAGACCCGGATGGGGCCGGGTGGTGCTCTCCTATGAAGAAGCTCCAGGGACTCGGGCTGGGCGGAGATGGAGGCCTAGAATTGACCATTCCCCACCCCTGTCTTCCCTTTGGCCAGGGGGGTTTGCTGTTTTTAAACCATAACTTTATTAATTTTTGAGTAAATGAGACAGCTAGTATTACAAAAGAACTCCTTTTTTTTTTTTGAAAAGTGGTGAAATCCACTCTTCTGGACTCTTAAGAGGAGGAGGTTAGCCCTGTCCTGACCGTTTTGCTATGGTAGAGCAGTGAGTGACTGCATTAGAATCACCTGGCAGGCTCGGTAAATCTGATTGCTGGGCCTCATCCCCAGAACTTCACAGTTGGTGTGTGGGGGTGGGCTGAGAATTTGCATTTTCAGCAAGTTCCCAGAGCCTGAGGCCATGGCTGCCCCAGAGGACATACCCTGGCAAGAATCACTATCATGGAGTAACCCGTGTGTTCCCCATGCTGCGAATGTAAATGATGGCTATTTCGTCAACTCCACCACTGCTGTGACTATCTCCTATTGATATGCTTCTCTTTGTCTTCCTTCCACAGGCATTTTGACGTTGGACTACATGATTTCTTGGTTAGGTAAGCCAATAATTTTAATTTTAGATATCATTGGCATAGCCTGTCTATTATGGAATCCTGAGATGAAAATAAAGCCCTTGTTAAATATCTTGGTGAATAATGGCAACTGTGTAGTTGTCAGGAAAACACTGCCAGCACTGTTATTTGTGTGTGTGTGTGTGCATGCCTCCCAGAGTCACACAAGAGTAGCCAGCCTCTTTAAACAATCAAAGGGATTTATATCTGAAACGGTAGTTACCTAACTATTGCGCTGCTGCAAAGACAAATAGAAAAGTGAAGAGAGCCAGCCTGCATTCATACATTAAACAACCGTCTTGACCAGTCTTCCCTCCACTGAATTTAAGCTTTTTAAAAACGGAATCTACTGGTTCTTTTGAGCTTCCCAGGTGGCTCAGTGGTAAATAACTCACCCACCAATGCAGGAGATGTGGATTCAGTCCCTGGGTCAGGAAGACCTCGTGGAGGAGGAAATGGCAACTCACTCTAGTTTTCGTGTTTGGAGAATTCCATGGCCAGAGGAGCCTGGCGGGCTACAGTCCATGGGGTTGCCAAGAGTAGGATGTGACCAAACAGCAGCTGGTTCTTCTACAGTCATTGAGACACCAACTTTGTTCATAATTCAAAGAGATTACACATAGCAGTTTATATCCTAGTATATTGGTGATTTGTTAGCTGAGTTGACTTATGGGGTGTGTTAATTCCAAATAGTTATTAAACAGAGGCTAAGTGGAAACATACCAGAATATTAACAGAGTTGCTAAGAATATGCATATTTTTCCTGCTATAAACTTTGTTATACTTTCTAGATTTTCATTATACTGAGCATGTATTTATTATTCTAATAATGCTGGGAAATGATCATTAAATGTACCTATCAAAAATATATGTGGAAAGCAATAATGGTTGCGGAAGGACTATAAGCTGAAGATTACAAGGAAACCAGGAATCATGTAGAGTGATTTCCTTTCTGCAACTGTTTGGCTCTAAATGCTAATTAATTCTTAGAGTCCACTAATAAACAGTCTTGTAAATCACACGTGATTATTTCTGGGTAGATGTTAACAGTGGTTCAGTTCTCTGCGAGGCACGGCCATCTCCTTGTGGGTAAGATGCTCTCTGAGGAGAAATATACATCTTTGGCATCACCTGGATCCTAAAACAGCAGCATTTCCTCTGTGCTAGATTGCATATGGTGGTGTCCCAAGAGGGGCCATGGCTACCTTGTCCTTTCTCTACGTCCTTATCCAAGGCTGTGCAGTGAAATTGCACAGTGAAATTCCTTGGCCTGGGGAATATGGATTATCCTGGCTTTCTCCAGGCTCTCATACACGGAAGGTTGTGTGTAAACTCTTACCCATGATACATCAAGGGTAAATGTGTTTTAGCAGGAGGGATAAAGGGTCAGTGGTCAGGAAAGGCAGGCATGAGAATTCTGTATCTAAACCCATCATAAAAGCTGCCTGAACGAACTTCAGGGAGTAGATTGGATCTTTTGAGTCAATGTCTTTGGTGCTCCACGTTACTCCCATACTACTGTTCACACGAGTGCTGTGGTGCCTGCAAGTTTGTACTCGGTAACTTTCTTGAGGGCTGGGAACACATCTTAATCCCCTTTTCATAATTCAGTTATATAGAGAATCGACCCTTCAATTTGTGTAGGGGTGACTGAAGGAGTAAATGCATGAAATGAAGCAGAAAGGACTGGAGGGTGAGGATTACAAGAAGCTGTTTATTTAACGAATAATTATTAAGCCTACCACGTGCCACTTGGTTATTTCTGGGAATACCATGGTGAGAAAGGGAGACATTTGATTTAAAGCTTTCCCTCAGCTCATTGCTTGCCAGCCTTGTGGTTTGAGCAACCCGAAGTGAGGAGGAGGGGTGGTCCGCTTCTGGGACCCCTCCTCTCCGTCCTTTTTCTGGGCGCCAACCGTATCTCCCGTGTTAGGGGAGGAGGCAGAGGGAGTGGTTAAGTGACTCTAATGTAATTGGCGTTGGGATCCCCTGACTTTGGCAGAAGGCCCTTTTGTGTGAGTGCTAGTAAGATGCTCAATGAGTCACCTTAATCCGTTGTTCTGAGAACCAAGCAGAACTGGGGCTTCTTTCTGCCCTGCCGTCTTCCTGCAGTTTTCCTTTCCTTTCCTCTGGCCTGGGCAGAACAAACCAACACGCCTGTGGTTATCCACTTGGCGAGTAAGAGGTCAGTCTCTCCTTCTGGGAGGCCTGCCCAGTCTCTGGATGAAGTCTCTTCATCACCTCAGCCACCTCCCAGCACGTGTCAGCACTCCCCACTAAGCCAAGAGCCTAAGGATTCTAAATCTCTTCCTGTCTTGCTGTATCTCATGTTCACAGAACCCAGGGTGGCAAGGCTTGAGCTGGGAAGCCGGAAGAAAACTCAAGGGGTGGTAGGAACTGCAGACAAGTTTATTCTCTAATGGTGGTACGGCAGCAAAAGGGCCTTCTCAGATGGGGCTTATACACGTTTACAGAGCAAAAGTGGTCCATGGCCGAGCGGGTACATCATGAGAGACATGCGCGGTGCTCTAAGTGATCTCAGCCGTCAGGTAACCGTGTATTTACAAAACGTGGAGTGAGAGGCCTTGGGGGTGAGAGAGCCTGACCACCGCCATCTTGGCTCATTTGCTGTTGCCCTGGACTTCCTCTGGCCTCCTCCCAGCTTGGGGATGGGGTGGGACAGGGTGTGGGTGGGGGAGCTGGTTGAGGGAAATAGTCGTTTCTCCATCTCCTAGGAATTCCAGGACGGTGTGGGGGGTGTTACCCCTTTATTTCCAGCTGTCTTAAGAAAGTGGATGCTTTCTGCTCCCATGTTGCAGGTGAGGGTGGGGTGCAGATCGCAGACCTGCTGGGGACTTAGAACTTGGGGACTTGGGCCCTTTAGTGAGAACTGTTTCATGAGCATGTCAGTGTGGAAGCTGGGTTGAAGAGATGAAAGCAGGAGGTGGGGGAATGGCAGCCACAACCCTTTTTAAAGGTTAAGCTGTGATGGGGAGGACAGAAAGACCAGGCAGCTGGTGGAGAGGGTGGTTTGCAGGGGGATTTTGTTTTTCCTTTTTAATTGGAGGAACATTTAGCCAGCAGAAGGTCTTAAGTGCCCTTTAGACTTAAGAAAGTGGTTTCAGTTGGGTGGAGAGGAGCAGCACATAATTGCCAGGGCAATGAGGAAGGGAAGCCTTGAATGGTGATTTAGTGACCTCAGAGGGCCTTGGCATATCAATGGAGAGATTGATGTATCAATAGAGAGATCCCTAGAGGATTAGAAGACTAAGGAGGATGGGGGTGGTTAATACTCCAGGAATCCTTCTCGGTCTGTGATGACCAAGAGAAGAAAATATATTTCCATTTCTAAAAAGAGGACATGTTGGAGAAATTGGCATAGACTTTTTTTTTTTTAATTAACTGCAATTATTGACTCCAAGTAACTCTTAACATGTACTCTGGGTTGTCAGGCTGTATTGAATGCTTAGGGTTTGGCAGGAAAGAAACTGCAGCATGCCTGAAATTAATCAGCTTCATCTTTTACGTTGATGGAAGCAATGTCAGCTTCTCTGGAATGACATCAGTTTCCACAAAGCCAAGAGCCCTATCTGTGATCTCAACCTAGGCAACTGCAGGGAAGGATATGTTTCCTTTTAAGTTGTTGGCGTGTTTCACTGGGCTGTGGGGCAGGAAGGAGCTGTCACAGTTAATGAAATGTGAGCATTTCTGGTGTTGGCGTTTTATGATGACTGTGGGAAAATTCTGTGCACTCAATCCTTCTGCATCTTATAGAAACCAAAGGGAAGACTTCCTGGAAACAGTAGTCATAAATCACCGAAGAATATTCTCAGAAGAGCATTAGCTAGAGTTCTTAATGTGATGCTACCAAAGAAAAAGGGGAAAAGTGGCCAATCTAGGAAAAGAAACACGGAAGAAAGTTGCTCTTTGATTTTAAATAGGTAACAGGATGACTTGTTTAAATTTAGCTTAGTTAAGTTTTGGCAAGAAAGTAGAATTGATTAGTGATGTTTGGTTTGATTGTTGCTGTTTCATTTTACCCATAACTGTAGCCAGCCCCACCCCTTTTATGAAAGATATACTGTATTTGCTTTGTATCTACCCACCTCCCCCCTTCTAAGTACCTCAGATCGGGGAATCATTTTAAGTGACACAAGACGCTCTCATGACTTTTAAAGGAAAATCTCAAAACATCCTTCTTACATATTGTCTGAAAGATGAAATTTGTCAGGGGTTTTGTTTTTTAAACAATTACTCCTATGCTTGTGCATGTAAAAAGCAGAAAAATGTTCACCGTGTTTTCTTCTTGCTTTCTGTATTATTTAGCTATTTAATCCATTTTAATACATATTTCAAATAAGAGTCTAACTTAAATACTGGGACTTCCCCGGTGATCCAGTGGTTATGATTTGATGCTTTCACTGCTGTGGGCCCAGGTTCAGTCCCTGTTTGGGGGACTAAGATCCCACAAGCTGTGAGATACAGGCAAAAAAAAAAAAAAAAAGGCAAAATATGTTTTCTTTACCATCACTTTCCCTTTTTGTTCTAAAGTGCACGTGTGAGCACTTCAGAGCCACTACTTTTGTCCTTAGGAGGATTTTTTTTTCATTGAGTGTGTTTTTATTGGAGGATGGTTGCTTTACAATGTTGTGTTAGTTTCTTCTGCTTAGGAGACTGTTTTGATATCCTGTCAGGACCATCAGAAATGCCAAGTGTGGCGGAGATGCCAGGGGTACACGTTAGGCAAATAGAAAAAGGCAGTGGGCCTCAGGCCTGGCCCTGACGCTGCTCGAGAAGCTCTCTGGAGCTGACACAGTCATTGGAAGATAAATTCCTTTACATAAGCAAGCAGATTCTGCCTAGAGATCCTTCAACATAGTGCAGATTCAGTCCTGTACAAGCTCTAATGTTTCTATGAAACAGCTCCGCTGTGCGCTTTTGAAGCATGATTTTGTTCCAGCAAAATGGGCCAGCCACTCACTTCTGTAGTGTCCTTTTCCCCTGGAGGTTGATCCTGGGGCCCACTTGTCAGAGGGCAGCACACTTCAGTGATGTGTCAATGAATGGTTCACTGAATTCTGAAATGAGCAAAACTGGTTTGGGTTTTCTCTTGGTGACAACCTCTACCTGACCCAGTCACAAAACCAGCCCCACAGCAGAACAGAAGTGTTGTTTGGGCTGAAAACATTGATGTTTTGAGCTTCATGAATCATAGGGTAGTCTGTAACCTCCTTTATTTTGAGCACCCTGAAGTCCACCGCCACATTTGCTGTAGTTTAACAGTAGCAGTCAAAGAGTTGATAAAGAAGTCTGCTCACCATCATTTGAAATTATGTTTTGGGTCATGTGATGCCTGCCTCGCATCTTTAAGAAGCCTAGTAGTCAGATGACTAGTCAGTTCAGTCGCTCAGTCGTGTCTGACTCTTTGCGACCCCATGGACTGCAGCACACCAAGCTTCCCTGTCCATCACCAACTCCCAGAGCTTACTCAAACTCATGTCCATCTCGTCGGTGACGCCATCCACCCATCTCATCCTCTGTCGTCCTCTTCTCCTCCCACCTTCAATCTTTCCCAGCATCAGGATCTTTCCCAATGAGTCAGTTCTTCACATCAGGTGGCCATAGTATTGGAGTTTCAGCTGCAGCATCAGTCCTTCCAATGGATACACAGGACTGATTTCCTTTAGGATGGACTAAGAGTCTGGTTGAATCTGATCCCTTGCCATCTCTCACATCACATTTTCCTTTCTGCTTCTGGAGAAGGGATATTCACCTTTGTCTGTACTTTGGGCTGCTTACCTCACAGAGTTGTAGTGGGGTATATAATATATGCCACACAGTCAGCTCATGCCTGGAAACAGTGAGGACTTAGTAGGGCTTAGTTTTTTCCTTCCCCCACCCCCACTTCACCTCTGGAATCAGGGTAACAGGTTTGAGTCCTGGCCCCCCTCCCACCTTGGGGTCACTCACTAACCCTTTCTGAGTTTTTGACAACTTCTCTGACGCTGTCTCTCCCTACTCAGAAGTAGTCAGTGATTCTCTTTTCCCGGGTCAAAACCAGACTAATCCACCCTGTCCGGGGCCCACAGCAGTAGGTCTTCAGGTTCGTTTGTTCCATGGCCGCCTCCAGGAGATCTTCCAAGCCTAGGGATTGAACCCAGGTCTCTTGCAATGCAGGTGGATTCTTTTACAGTCTGAGCCACTGGGGAAGCCCTTTTCCATCTCATCTCACCTTTAATCTTTCGTGTCACTGCCAAATGGGTCCTCGTGCTATTTTCCATCTTTCTTCCCACTCCTGGCTGCTTTTCCCGGCTCATGTGTTCCCCGTGTGTGAAGTGCCCACCTGGCCCCCATATTCAAGTCCGCTCCTTTCAACTCCGTCTCAAATGCTGCTTCCTCCGTTCTTAGCACGTGTCTCCATCTTGGACCTATTGTCTTTTTTTTTTAACATGTTACACATCAATTATCTCAGTTTTTAAATAATGCAGGGATTGCCAGTTCATTGCTTTACTCTTTTTTAAATGGGAACAGAGTTCATTTGCTTGGTGATAGGGCTGAAACCAGTGTCCCTTGTCTGTAACCCAGGGATGCAGAGCGTAGGGAAGGGGCTGAGCATTTGACACCATGAATTAAAAGAAAAAAAAGTTTGAATGAATACATCTTATTTTTCAAAAATGGAACAGAACTTAGTTACTATCTCCTTTTCATTTAATCCATTTATTTATGCAACCAATTAAGTGGTCTAAGCACTATTTCAGAAACTGGGATGAAAGCAGTGATGGGCTAGACAAGGTCTCTGCCCTCCCTTGCCTGCATTGCAGCGGGTGAAGCCAGAGAGTAAATGAGCACGGCATTGCCCGTGATGCGATGGAAGGGCAAGGTGGGGAGCCCCCTTCGATGGCGTGGGCAGGAAGGGCCTCTTGGAGGCAGTAGGTGACACCGGTGAGAGGTGGGTGAGCTGAAGGAGGCAGTGGGGGGATCTGAGGCCAGGCTGCTCCAGGCACCAGGGCCCTGAGACCAGAAGGAGCCCACTGAGAAATGGAAGGAGGGGGAAGCTCGTGGGGCAGGAGGGTGTGGAGCAAGGAGCCAGGAGTCCAAGATGAGTCTGGAGGAAGAGGTGACAGCCAGGCTGTGAAGAAGAATGGGTTCTGTTTTCGATGCAGTTGGTGCCACAGGAGGGTTTTAAGTAGGGGAGTAACAGGATGGATCTATGACGGGCTGAGCGAGGGATTTAGTGACATTAGCCGTACCATGCTGTCCCCCTGCAAGCTGGAGCTTGGTGACCCAAGAAAAGTCTCTTTGACAGCCAGCTTCTGTGAAAGCCACTCTGTGCTGAGTAACAATAGCCCCAGACGATCCTTTAATTTCTTTGTGCTTTTGTTTGCTTGGTGTGTTGTAAAGGCATCATGATACACATGGCCGAGAAACTGGAGGCAGTGGGATGGTGGTGGAACCCGGCAGTACGCCTTTGGAGAGAGTGGGCTGGCTCTGGAAAGCCCACTGGGATGGGGTTTGCAGCTTTCTCGTGGGCACGCATAGCCATCTTGTCACTTGAGCACCCTCCCTGTGGGGTCTCTGAAGGCCCGGGTCTTAGCCCTCAGCTCCTGTCTCAGGGCTGCTGCTCTCGGATGTCAGCCACCCTCATGACAGGAGACCTCCATCTAGAGCACCGATCCCCGCTCTGGGCAGCCGGAAGGAGAACACCATCTGGTTTGCACATGAAAGCTGCTGCACAATGAGTCGGGATATTCTTCCCTCATATTCTCTGTTGGTATATTCTCAGTTTTTGTTGAGAACGCAGCTGCTTCCTGGCTTCCCCCATCACGACTCCTGTCAAAGACAGCGTTTCTCTTTCCCCAGACTCGAACACCTGGAAGGATCTGTGGTCCTTTCCTTTGGAGAATTTTAGGGTAGAAGAGCCTTGATGACTGTGCCCCGCATTACGATATTTTTCAGTTCTTAGACGATTTCTCAGATCCACTCTCGCTTCCTTCCTACCCCTACCACTTCTGAGGAAAAACTTTGCAGAATTATTCATCTTCATGGCTGTGCTATATCGAGTTGTAATTTAGAAAATCTAGATTAAAAAAGAAACTCTTTATCCTCCAAGAGTTGAAATGCATAATTCACTTCCCACCATACATAGCCTTTATCAATATAGATTTTCCAGTGAATACATGTATCCTTTAAAGAAGTTGAAAAGAGCCCCTGGTGAATTAATTGAAAAAATCTGCAACATCGCCACATAATTTTAAGTGCACAAAGCTCTGGGTCAAGGATGCTGCTGAGCAGGATGGACTGTAAGATCTATGGTCCACACCAGTGAAGGCAGAGTATTTATTCAACAGGACATTTGGT
>NW_011494527.1:132337-164940 GCF_000754665.1 Bison bison bison
GGTTTTTTTTTGCTTTTTTTTTTTTTTTTTTTTTTTTAACTCTTTTCCTGATTCCTGGGGATTGTTCTGACTTGTCAGATTTCTGCACTGGATAGAAGCCAGAAACTTGCTTTCCTTTCCAATAAAAGTATCAGATTCCTTCTCCCCTCTATTTATTTTAATTTTACTTATTTTTTAATTGGTGGAAAATTGCTTTACAATTTTATGTTGGTTTCTACCATACAACATTGGAAATCAGTCATAATTATATATATATATATATATATATACACACACGCACACACACACCCCTTCCCTCCAGAGTCTCCCTCGCCTCCCCCATCCCACCCCTCTAAGTCATCACAGAGTGCCAGGCTGGGTTCCCTGTGTTATTTAGCAACTTCCCACTACCTATTTCACACATGGTAGTGTATATACGGTCAGTGCTACTTTCTCAATTCGTCCCACCCTCACCTTCCTCTGCTGTGTCCACAGGTCGGTTCTCCACTAGGTTCTTCAGTATCATTCTTCTAGATTCTATATGTATTTGTTCATATGTGATACTTGTTTTTCTTGTTCTGCTTAGCTTCTGCTGGGAATGACACATAAAGGGAGGGGCATGTGGAATGCGTTCTGGTGAGCCGGGCGGCAGTGCTGTCCAGCAGGTGTCTGGGAGGAGCCGTTCGCCTGAGCCCAGTGGCAGGCACAGCAGAGTCCCCATCAGAGCAGTGGTGGTGGGATTTGTCAACAGTGCCTGACTGCCCAGCCCCAAGCCTGGCTTCCAGACCCTCTCTCAGAGGTTGTGCAAGCTGCTGATCCTTCCTTTCAAAGTTCCTTTCCTGTTAAAACTAACTAGAGTGGGTTCTGTTATTTGTGGTGAAATATCTGCTGTAGCTACTTAGCAAGTGATGTTTGGGATGTCTCGCTCAGCAGGGGGAGTCCGTGATCTTCACTTGGCTTTGCCCGCCAGCTTCTTTGATTCCACGCACCAGAATTGAGCAAAATTGCAGCTATTTTTGCATAACAGAAGCAGCCTGTGGAATGGAGAGGGCAGTGGGTCAGATACTGAAGGCTGTGGCTCTCGTCTGCTTTACCACTCTCTGGCTGCAGTGATTCTGTGCAAGTCACATCTCCCCTTGGGGCCTTAGTTTTCTTATTTGTAAAATGAGAAAATAATATACCAAATGAACTCTAAGGTCCCTTCCAATATCAGCAGCCTCTGAGCAGCTTTGGTGTTTTTATTATTACAGAGCTGCTTCTGTTGTCCTGACCTGCACTATTTAATACAGTAGCTACTAGCCACTTGTGGCTATTTAAGTGTAAATGGTTTAAAACCCAACAAAATTACAAATCTAGTTCCTTAGCTGCACTGGCCACATTTTAAGTGCTCCATAGCCACATGTAGCTACTGGCTGTCATCTTGGACAAGGCAGATAATAGAACATTTCCATCATCGTAGACATTCTCCTGGTGAAACACTGGTCTACATGATAATGACATTTGTCTACTTCCTTTGTAGAGATGCTGGCCGTTCTGTTGTATTTCTGCCTGCTTGCTTGAACAATCAACATCCATTTTACTCGCCATTCATGATTCTTTCCATGGGTGTGCACGCGTGCTCAGTTGTGTCTGACTCTTTGCCACTCTGTGGGTTGCAAGCCACCAGCCCTCTGTCCCTGGGAATCTCCAGGCAAGAATACTGGGGTGGGTTGCCATTGCCTTCATTCAGATTGCCCCAGATAGAATTCCTTATCTACTCTTCCCCTATCCCAACCCCACACTTTGTCCCATCCCTATTCTCCCCGTCGTCTTAAAGAGTGGCTCCTCACCCATGTTAACTAAGACAGAAACCTTGGGGTTGGGTTGGAAAGGCTCTTCATCATACCCCCATATCCCCCATTTTGGTCCCTAAATTCCATCAGTTCCTCCTGTTAAATATTAACTGACCATGCCTTGTTGTCCCCATTCATATTGTGTGCACTGTGATTGAGCCTCTCCTCGTCTACTTCCCTTCTACTGTGAACCTCATCTTTGCTTTCTTCCTCATTCCAGCCTGTCCCCTCAAGCCCACCCCCAAAGGAACTGAATCAAAGTACAGTTTACAGAAAACCCAGAAAAAGGCAGTTTTAATCAGCCATTCTCCTCCCTCCACAGCCATATGTTCAGCTGCCTTTTCCAGACTTAACCATTAGCCTCATGAGCAGCTGTGTTAAACTTCTTTCTGTTCCCTGAACGAGACTCGCTCATTCATTTTCTTCTTGGTATGTGTGTTTGCTTCCTTCTGCCCGTATAGAACTTCTCAGCACCCAGTCTGGAGGTCACCTCTTTTGCAAAGTCCTTGATGACTCCCTGGAGAAGTTAGGTGCTCCCCATGGGGGTGCTCTGTATCTCAAAGGTCATGGTCGGTGGCTTGGGGCTCAGACTGGCATCAGGCTGCCTGAGTTCGAATGCTGGTTGTGTCATTATTGACTCTGACAAATTTGACATCTCTGTGCTTGACTTCCTTCATTGATGTAATGACTGTTCATAATGCCTAATTCATGGGCCTCTATGAGGATTAAGTGACCTAATATGTTTAAAGTGCTTAAAATGGCACTCAGCCTAGAGTAAGCATTTAATAATTGTTCATTGTTGTCCCCATCACTGGACTTCACTTGACTCCTTCATGTACCGGGATGATAGCAGACTGAATGGTGAGTGATCACACCATCGTGGTTATTTGGGTCATGAAGATCTCTTTTTTACAGTTCTTCTGTGTATTCTTGCCACTCTTGTTAATCTCTTCTACTTCTGTTAGGTCCATACCATTTCTGTCTTTATTGTGCCCATCGTTGCATGAAATATCCCCTTTATCTCTAATTTTCTTGAAGAGATCTCTAGTCTTTCCCATTCTATTGTTTTCCTCTATTTCTTTACATTGACTACTGAGGAAGGTTTTCTTATCTCTCCTTGCTATTCTCTGGAATTCTGCATTCAGACACGTATATCTTTCCTTTGCCTTTCACTTCTCTTCTTTTCTCAGTTATTTGTAAGGCCTTCTCGGATGACCATTTTGCCTTTTTGTGTTTCTTTTTCTTGAGGATGATCACTGCCTCCTGTACAATGTTATGAACCTCTGTCCATAGTTCTTGAAGCACTCTATTAAACGTAATTCCTTGAATTTTTTTTTGTCACTTCCACTGTATAATGATAAGGAATTTGATTTAAGTCATACCTGAATGGTCCAGTGGTTTTCCATATTTTATTCAATTTAAGTCTGAATTTTGAAATAAGTAGTTCATGATGTGAGCCATGGTCAGCTCCTGGTTTTGTTTTTGCTGACTCTCTAGAGCTTCTCCGTCTTCGGCTGCAAACAATATAATCAATGTGATTTCAGTATTGACCATCTTTTGACTTCCTACTTTTGCATTCCAGTCCCTTGTGATGAAAAGGACATCTCTTTTGGGTGTTAGTTCTGGAAGGTCTTGTAGGTTATCATAGAACCCTTCAACTTCAGCTTCTTTGGCATTAGTGCTTGGGGCAAAGACTTGGATTACTGTGATGTTGAATGATTTGCCTTGGAAACGAACAGAGATCATTCTGTCATTTTTGAGATGGCACCCAAGTTCTGCATTTTAGACTCTCTGGTTGACTACAAGGGCTATTCCATTTCTTGTAAGGGATTCTTGCCCAAAGTAGAAGATACAATGGTTATCTGAATTAAATTCACTCATTCCTGTCTATTTTAATTCACTGATTCCTAAAATGTAGATGTTCACTCTTGCCATCTCCTGTTTGACCACTTCCAATTTATCTTGATTTATGGACCTAACATTCCAGGTTCCTATGAAATAATGCTCTTTACAGCCTCAGACTTTAGTTTCACCACAAGACAGTCACAATTGGGCATTGTTTCTGCTTTGTCTCAGCTTCTTCATTCTTTTTATTTTTTTCTTTTTATTTATTTTTTAATTGAAGGATAATTGCTTTACAGAATTATGTTGTTTTCTCTCAAACCTCAACCAGATTCAGCCATACGTATCCACGTATCCCCTCCCTTTTGAACTTCCTCCCATCTCCCTCCCCATCTCACCCCTCTAGGTTGATACAGAGCCCCCGTTTGAGTGTTTTAGCCATACTGCAATTTCCCGTTGGCTATCTATTTTGCATATGGTAATATAAGAGTCCATGTTACTCTCTCCATACATCTCCCCCTCTCCTCCCCTCCCCCCATGTCCATAAGTCTATTCTCTATGTCTGTTTCTCCATTGCTGCCCTGTAAGTAAATTCTTCAGTACCATTTTTCTAGATTCTGTGTATATGCATTAGAATACGATATTTATCTTTCTCTTTCTGACTGACTTCACTCTGTATAATAGGTTCTAGGTTCATCCACCCATTAGAACTGACTCAAAGGCACTCCTTTTTATGGCTGAGTAATATTCCATTGTGTATATGTACCACAACTTCTTTATCCATTCATCTGTCGATGGGCATCTAGGTTGTTTCCGTGTTCTATTGTAAATAGTGCTGCAGTGAACAATGGGATACTTGTGTCTTTTTAAATTTTGGCTTCCTCGGTATATGCCTAAGAGTGGGATTGCTGGGTCATATGGTGGTTTTATTCCTAGTTTTTTAAGGAATCTCCATAGCGTCTTCCATAGTGACTGTATCAATTTACATTCCCACCGACAGTGCAAGAGTGTTCCCTTTTCTGCACACCCTCTCCATCATTTATTGTTCGTAGACTTTTTGATGATGGCCATTCTGACCGGTGTGAGGTGATATCTTGTCATAGTATTGATTTGCATTTCTCTCATAATGAGCAATATTGAGCATCTTTTCATATGTTTGTTAGCCATCTGTATGTCTTCTTTGGAGAAATGTCTGTTTAGGTCTCTTTCCCACTTTTTGATTGGGTTGTTTGTTTTTCTGGTATTGAGTTGTATGAGCTGCTTATATGTTTTGGAAATTAATCCTTTGTCAGTTGTCTCATTTGCTATTATTTTCTCCCACTCTGAGGGCTATCTTTTCACCTTGCCTATAGTTTCCTTTGCTGTGCAGAAACTTTTAAGTTTAATCAGGTCCCACTTATTTACTGTTGTTTTTATTTCTGTTACTCTAGAAGGTGGGTCATAGAGGATCTTGCTTTGATTTATGTCATTGAGTGTTCTGCCTATGTTTTCCTCTAATAGTTTTTTGGTTTCTGGTCTTGCATTTAGGTCTTTAATCCATTTTGACTTTATCTTTGTGTATGGTGTTAGGAAGTGTTCTAATTGCATTCTTTTACATGTAGCTGTCCAGTTTTCCCAGCACCAGTTATTGAAGAGGCTGTCTTTTCCCCATTGTACATTCTTGCCTCTTTTGTCAAAAGAAGGTACCCATACGTGCATGGGTTTATTTCTGGGATTTCTGTCTTGTTTCATTGGTCTGTGTTTCTGTTTTTGTGCCAGTACCATACTGTCTTGATGACTGCAGCTTTGTAGTATAATCTGAAATCAGGAAGGTTGATTCCTCCAGCTCCATTCTTCTTTTTTAAGACTGCTTTGGCTGTTCAGTGTCTTTTATGTTTCCATATGAGTTGTTAAATTTTTTTCTCCTATTTCTGTGAAAAATGTCATTGGTAATTTGATAGGGATCATGTTGAATATGTAGATTGCATTTGGTAGTATAATCATTTTCGCAATATTGATTCTTCCTATCCAGGAACATGGAATATCTCTCCATCTGTTTATGTCATCTTTGATTTCTTTCAACAGTGTCTTATAATTTTCTGTGTACAGTTCTTTTGTCTCCTCAGGTAAGTTTATTCCTAGATAATTTATTCTTTTTGTTGCAATGGTGAATGGGACTTATTCCTTAATTTCTCTTTCTGATTTTTCATTGCTAGTGTATAGAAATACAAGTGATTTCTGTGTATTGATTTGTATCCTGCAACTTTGCTAAATTCACTGATTAGCTCTAGTAATTTTCTGATACTATCTTTAGGATTTTCTGTGTACACGATCATGTCATCTGCAAACAGAGCTTTACTTCTTTTCTGATCTGGATTCCTTTTATTTCTTCTTCTTCATTGATTGCAGTAGCTAGGACTTCCAGAACTATCTTGAATAATAGTGGGGAAAGTGGGCACCCTTGTCTTGTTCCTGATCTTAGGGGGAATGCTTTCAGTTTTTCACCATTGAGAATAATGTTTGCTGTAGGCTTATCATATATGGCCTTTACTATGTTGAGGTAGGTTCCTTCTATGCCAATTTTTTGAAGAGGTTTAATCATAAACGGGTGCTGAATTTTGTCAAAGGCTTTTTCTGCATCTATTGAGATTATCATATGGTTTTTATCTTTCAGTTTGTTAATATGGTGTATCACCTTGATTGATTTGCATATATTGAAGAATCTTTGCATCCTTGGAATAAACCCAACTTGATCATGGTGTATGAACTTTTTGATGTGTTGCTGAATTCTGTTTGCTAAAATTTTGTTGAGGATTTTTACGTCTATGTTTATCAATGATATTGGCTTGTAGATTTTTTTTGTGTGTGTTGTCTTTGTCTGTTTTTGGTATCAGGTTGATGGTGGTCTCATAGAATGTGTTTGGAAGTGTGTTCCTTCCTCTGCAATATTTTGAAAGAGTTTTAGAAGGCCAGGCATTAGCTCTTCTCCAAATGTTTGATAGAATTCTCCTGTGAGGCCATCTGGTCCTGGGCTTTTGTTTTTTTGGGAGATTTTTTATCACAGTTTCAATTTCAGTGCTTGTAATTGGTTTGTTCATAATTTCTATTTCTTCCTGGTTCAGTCTTGGAAGACTGAACTTTTCTAAGAATCTGTCCGTTTCTTCCAGGTTATCCATTTTATTGACATATAGTTGTTCATAATCTCTCTTTTTTTTTTAAATTTTTCTACAGATAGTTTTTGCCATTTATTTTAAATCTCTTCATTGTGAGCTATAGCAGTCATAGAGAAAAGTATATAGAACATAATACACAATTTAATTTTTCTGCAAAGTAAATGCATCAGGTCAAGAAGTAAAACACTGCTATTCCCTGCCCCCCATCCCTCCTATATATCCCTTCTCTGCTGCAGTTCCCCCTTTCAAAGATCGTCTCTGTCCTGACGTTTATGGTCAGTCACGTCTTTGTTTTCCTTTAAAATTTGACTGTATAGATAGACATCCATGGACAATATTGTTTGAGTTTTTTATGTCAGAGTCTTTAAGTGTGTAGAAGTGGATCCATCAGCATGTGTTCTTTGTGTCTGGCTGCTTTTATCAACACTGTGTGTGTGAGGTTCCTGCACATTGTTGCACACAGCTGTAGTTAATTTTCACTCTAGTAAGTATTTGGGCAATCAACAGGTGTTTACACATCCACCTAGCTTGTTACCTGTTTAGGGATTTGATGACTACATCAGATCTGAGCATTCTCACCTGTGTCTCTCTGTATTCAAGTTCACACATTTAAGTAGGCTGGATACCTTGGAGTAGAATGACCAAGTCATAGGTTATGTTCCTTTAACTTTACTGGATGATGATAAGTCATAATCTCTTATAATCCTTTGTATTTCTGCATTGTCTGTTGTAATCTTTTTTCATTTCTAATTTTATTGATTTGATTCTTCACTCTTTTTTTCTTTATTAGTCTGGCCAAAGGTTTGTCAATTTTGTTTAACTTCTCAAAGAACCAACTTTTAGTTTTATTAATCTTTACTAACTGCTGTTTCTTTCATTTCTTTTTATTTCTGCTCAGATCTTTATGATTTCTTTCCTTCTATTAATTTTAGGTTTTTTTTTTTTTTGGTCTTTTTCCAGTTGTTTTAGGTATAAAGTTATATTGCCTATTCAATGTTTTTCTTGTTTCTTGAGGTAGGATTGTATTGCTATAAACTTCCCTTTTAGAATTGCTTTTGCTGCATCCCTTAGGTTTTGAGTTGTCATGTTTTCATTGTCATTTCAGCCTCTTCATTCTTTCTGGGGCTATTTCTCCACTCTTCTCTAGTAGCATATTGGGAACCTACTGACCTGGTGGGTTCAGTTTTCAGTGTCATATATTTTTGCTTTTTGGTACTGTTCTTGGGGTTCTCACTGAACCCTATGGTCGACACTGAAATCAGATTGATTATATTCTTTGCAGCCAAAGATGGAGAAGTTCTATACAGTTAGCAAAAACAAGACTGGGAGCTGACTGTGGCTCAGATCATGAACTCCTTATTGCCAAATTCAGACTGAAATTGAAGAAAGTGGAAAAAAACCACTACACCATTCAGGTAGAAGTAAGAAATAGATTTAAGGGACTAGATCTGACAGAGTGCCTGATGAACTATGGATGGAGGTTTGTGACATTGTACAGGAGTCAGGAATCAAGACCATCCCCAAGAAAAAGAAATGCGAAAAAGCAAAATGGCTATCTGAGGAGGCCTTACAAATAGCTGTGAAAAGAAGAGAAGCCAAAAGCAAAGGAGATAAAGGAAGGATATACCCATTTGAATGCAGAGTTCCAAAGAATAGCAAGGAGAGATAAGGAAGCCTTTCTCAGTGATCAAGGAAAATAGAGGAAAACAACAGAATGGGAAAGACTAGAGATCTCTTCAAGAAAATCAGAGATACCAAAGGAACATTTCATGCAAAGATGGGCTCAATAAAGGACAGAAATGGTATGGACCTAACAGAAGCAGATGGTATTAAGAAGAGGTGGCAATAATACACAGAAGAACTGTACAAAAAAAATCTTCATGACAAAGATAATCACAATGGTGTGATCATTCACCTAGAGCCAGACATGCTGGAATGTGAAGTCAAGTGGGCCTTAGGAAGCATCATTACGAACAAAGCTAGTGGAGGTGATGGAATTCCAGTTGAGTTATTTCAAATCCTGAAAGATGATGCTGTGAAAGCGCTGCACTCAATATGTACTCAAATTTGGAAAACTCATCAGTGGCCACAGGACTGGAAAAGGTCAGTTTTCATTCCAATCCCAAAGAAAGGCAATGCCAAAGAAAGTTCAGACACTGCACAATTGCACTCATCTCACAGGGTAGTAAACTAATGCTCAAAATTCTCCAAGCCAGGCTTCAGCAATACGTGAACCATGAACTTCCAGATGTTCAAGCTAGTTTTAGAAAAGACAGAGGAACCAGAGATCAAATTGCCAACATCCACTGGATCATCGAAAAAGCAAGAGAGTTCCAGAAAAACATCTATTTCTGCTTTATTGACTACACCAAAGTCTTTGACTGTGTGGATCACAATAAACTGTGGAAAATTCTGAAAGAGATGGGAATATGAGCCCACCTGACCTGCCTCTTGAGAAACCTGTATGCAGGTCAGGAAGTAACAGTTAGAACTAGACATGGAACAACTGACTGGATCCAAATAGGAAAAGGAGTACGTTAAGTCTGTATATTGTCACCCTGCTTATTTAACTTATATGCAGAGTACATCGTGAGAAACGCTGGACTGGAGGAAGCACAAGCTGTATCAAGATTGCGGGGAGAAATATCAATAACCTCACATATGCAGATAACACCACCCTTATGGCAGAAAGTGAAGAAGAACTAAAGAGCCTCTTATGAAAGTGAAAGAGGAGAGTGAAAAAGTTGGCTTAAAGCTCAACATTCAGAAAAGTAAAATCATGGCATCCCATCCCATCACTTCATGGCAAATAGATGGGAAACAGTGGAAACAGTGTCAGACTTTATTCTTCTGGGCTCCAAAATCACTGCAGATAGTGATTGCAGCCATGAAATTAAAAGACACTTACTCCTTGGAAGGAAAGTTATGACCAACCTAGATAGCATATTCAAAAGCAGAGACATTACTTTGCCAACAAAGGTCCGTCTAGTCAAGGCTATGATTTTTCCAATGGTCATGCATGGATGTGAGAGTTGGACTATTAAGAAAGCTGGGCACCGAAGAATCGATGCTTCTGAACTGTGGTGTTGGAGAAGACTCTTGAGAGTCCCTTGGACTGCAAGGAGATCCAACCAGTCCATCCTAAAGGAGATCAGTCCTGGGTATTCATTGGAAGGACTGATGTTGAAGCTGAAACTCCAGTACTTTGGCCACCTGATGCGAAGAGCTGACTTATTGGAAAAGACCCTGATGGTTGAAAAGATTGAGGGCAGGAGGAGAAGGGGACGACAGGGGATGAGATAGTTGGATGGCATCACCGACTCGATGGACATGGGTTTGGGTAGACTCAGGGAGTTGGTGATGGACAGGGAGGCCTGGCGTGCTGCGATTCATGAGGTTGCAAAGAGTTGGACACGACTGAGCAACGGAACTGAACTGATGGGGTTCTCAGCAAGAATGCTGAAATGGTTTGCCATACCCCTCTCCAATGCACCACATTTTGTCAGAACTCTCCACCATGACCTGTCTGTCTCGGATGGCCCTACACGGCATGGCTCATAGTTTCATTGAGTTAAACAAGATTGTGATCCATGTGATCAGTTTGATTAGTTTTCTCTGATTGTGGCTTTCATTCTATCTGCTCTCTGGTGGATGAGGATAAGAGGCTTGTTCAAGCTTCCTGATGGGAGGGACTGACTATTCCGAAAACTGGGTCTTGTTCTGGTTGTCAAGGCCATGCTCAATAAGTCTTTAGTCCATTTTCTGTTGATGGGTGGGGCTTTGTTCCCTTCCTGTAATTCGGCCTGAGGCCAAACTGTGGGAGGGGTAATGGTGGTAATGGGGACCCCTTCAAAAAGACTTATGCTAGCCTCCCAGGACTGTTGTAGTCAGTGCCTCTGACCCCATGGCAGGCCACTGTCGACCCTTGCCTCTGCCAGAGATTCCCAAGCACAGACAGGCCAGTCTGAATCAGTCTCTCGTGGGGTCACTGGTCCTTTCTCCTGGGTCCTGGTGCACACAAGATTTTGTTGTGCCCTCCAAGAGTCTCTGTTTTCCTAGCCCTGTGGAAGTTCTGTAATTAAATCCCACTGGCCTGCAAAGTCAATTCCCTGAGGGTTCCCAGTCCCTTTGCCATATCCCTTCGTTGGTAAATCTGTTGTGGGGCCTGAACTTTTCACAGCAGTGCAAGCACTTCTTTGGTATAATTGTTCTTCAGTTTGTGGGTTGTCTGCTAGGTGGCTCTACGGGGCTAATGGTGACCTCCTCCAACAAGACTTACACCACACGCCGTGCCTCCCAGGACTGCTATAGCCAGAGCCCCTGTCCACGTGCAGGCCACTGCAGACCCATGCCTCCACAAAAGTGAACTGAAGTGAAGTCGCTCAGTCGTGTCCTGCTCTTTACGACCCCGTGGACTGTAGCCCACCAGGCTCCTCCGTCCATAGGATTCTCCCAGGCAAGAACACTGGAGTGGGTTGCCATTTCCTTCTCCAGGGAAGCTTCCTGACCCAGGGATCGAACCCAGGTCTCCTGCACTGCAAGCAGACGCTTTAGCCTCTGAGCCACCAGGGAAGCCCAATGCCTCCACAGGAGACCCTCAAACACTCAATGGCAGATCTGGCTCAGTCTCTTTTGGGTTTCCTGGGTCCTGGTGCACACAGGTTTTGTTTGTGTCCTCCCGGTGTCTCTGGCGGGTATGAGGTTTGATTTTAAACGTGATTGCACCCCTCCTACTGCCTTTTGCAGCTTCTCCTTTGCCCTTGGTCATGGGGTATCTTTTTTTTGGTGGATTCCGACATTCTCCTATCAGTGGTTGTTCAGTAGCTAGTTGCAATTTTGGTGTTCTCGCGAGAGAAGATGAGCGCACATCTTTATACTCCACTGTCTTGGATTCTGGATTCCTGGGAAAGTATGGCTGTAGTTAAGAATTATTTATGCATGTTACCCTAGCACGTCTGAAATCCTCACTTAGACGGTGGAATTGATGTATTGAAGGGAGAAGACCTTCGGTAGAAAAATGCATAGTATATCCTATTAATTAATATACTAGAATGGGAGGGTACTTTATCATTGATAAGTCAATAACAGTAATAATGTCAACATTTAAGATGACTACTCTTGTATTAATCAGAGAAGATTCATTTGCAATCAGAAAACCTCTACCCAAATGAGAAAGATGGGTGATCGTACCATCAGTGAACTAGGAGTTTGGCATACCCTGCAGTCTGTAGGAATGAGGATGTGCTGATGTACCAGGGAGTAGGTATGAAGCTTCAAGTCAGTGTAGTTAGTGATTTTCTTCTCCAGCTTTTGTTTTGGGGGATTGTTAAAATCCTGGTGTGCTTGTGGGAATATGTTACTCATTTGAACATTAACAGTTAATAAGTGCCGTCTTGGAACCTCGGGATGGTTCCAAATGTTAGTTGCTATATAAGATCAAGGTCTGTTGCAGTGAGGATGATTTCTTCTGTTAAGTTGGTGGACATCACACAGAACATCAAAGCAAGAACAGCTATGAGGAAGGGGGTCGACCTGCTGTGAGGGAGGGACATGGTCTGGCACCGCCTAGTTCCAAAAGATCAATGTTTTCCAAGAGTTGTTAAAAAATTTTTTTTTTTTTTTGCTTCCTGAGTGTAGTGGACATATGCTTCATACTCTGGCTGTTCAGTACCTTTTGAATGTCTTTCTGGCTTTGCAAAATGCCTGTCCTTCTGAACTCTACTTCCTCAAAGTACAAGTCAGTAGTCACTTTCTCGGTCTCCTTGGCAGCTAGTGCCAGAATGTATCCCAGGCTCTGTATCTCAGATGCATTAGAAGGATACCTTTGGAAGTGAGTCAGGAGAGGCATCCCACGGAAGTGTTTCTGGCGAGGGTGGCAGTGGCATCTGCAGTAGGGTCTGCCGGAACCGTCTGGTGGATCAGTCATCTCTCAGCCTGAGTCCCTGGCCCACCAGATACCTGATGGGCCAGGACCTAATGCCCTGTATGAAATCTCTATTCTGCCTCAGTTAGCTAGAGTGGATTCTGTTGTTTACAACTAAAAACTCTTAATGGTGTATGAGACTCTTAAGCATGAACAGACCAGGCTGTAACCAGTTCTGTTCTCACAGCAACTCCCCATGCTGATGAGGGACCATGAGAATCTCAAGGTAATTGGATAAAGTTTCATCCTCTTGATTGTGCTGCCAATTCAAGGCGTTTCTGCTGTAAAATGTGAGGCATACAAACATGAAAAATATGGTTACATGAAATGGCACACAAAAAGGATAATAGGATTTATGGAAAAATAGAGTTGGATAGGTCACCTCAAATATATGAAACGCCGTCTAGAACACTAAGAAAAACCATAACAATCCTAACAAGACTAGCAGCTCAATTGGAAAGCCACACTGAATTGCTAGGCAACAAATATTCTAGGAAGTATAAGCGTTTGCCTTAAAAGGTGAGGGTACATGGATAGAAGGGGGGATGCAGGCTGCTGAGCTCTGAAGATGAGGGTAGAGGGAGGTGGGGATAAGTACTCGGAGGCTTTACACAAATTTCAGTGGTGACAGAGAAGGCTGCCCCTGGATGCTTGTTTTGTGGTGGCCTTTTACACTGTGTCTTTGAGAACTGTGCGCTCCATGCGTCTGTAAGAGAACACGTGACCCCACTAGGCCAGTGGGAAAACAGAGCAGAAGAACGGGTACCTGGCACAGTGAGGTAGTCAACTTTGTTTGTGAGCTTTGTTTTCAGAGGCTTTTATGTGTATTTTCATGCTAAGGGACTTCTCTACTGATCCAGTGGTTAGGACTTCAAGCTCCCAATGCAGGGGGCCTAGGTTCAATCCCTGGTGAGGGAACTAGATCCCACAGGCCACAACGAAGAAAGATTCCATGTGCTGCAACTAAGACCAGGCACAGTCAAATAAACAAGTAAATACTAAACATATGCTAAGAACAAATACATGTCAGCTGATACAGTTTATGTTTTATCTGGACACTGTTCTCTTACTATCAATGACAGATATACTGTGGTATTTAGAGAAGTGTGCTGTAGTCGGTGAGTATACTTGAAAGTGTTCTCTAAACCTTAAAAGCTGGAGGACCCTTGGCCTGTAGATAAAGGGACTGTGGGAGAAAGGATTATTTAAAAGGAGGAACCCCAGGAGAAGCGTGGACTGTCTTATTGCTGAAGGCAAGAGCTGTGGCCTCGCATAGCAGTTAGAGACACAGGCTTTGGATAGACCACCTGGGTTTGAGTCCCTCTTCTCCCACATGCTGGGTCTGAGCCCTGGTTTGATCATCTGTAAAACAAAGATAATGAAGATTGTACCTTAGACTTGTTGGTGCATGCGAAGTCCTTGGGGCAGTCCCTTGAATGATGGCTGCTGTTGACTTCTCACCCATCATCTACGTTATAGTTGGCTTCAAGGATAGGAAAGCTTGCATGAAAAACTTGCTGTCAGGGTCTAACCCATAATAGGCATTCCGTCCACATCTGTTGAATTTGAATCCGGTGAGAAAAACCCACAGAGACTGCAACCAGCACTGTTTCCTCCTACCAAGTCAGTGTGGAAACTGTTTTCTTGGCCAGGATGAGATGCTGTGTTGGGGGAACTGATCTGGGAGCACATGCTGGACTGGTGGTCTGTGAGTCCTGGGTGCCTGGGGATAACAGAAAACCCCAGGGAAGGTCAGACCTTCAGAGCAGAGCCTGAGTAGGAAGAACAATCCGCCACCAGCCTGGTTTCCATTGTGACCAGGCCGTTTCAATGAAAAGCGCTTTAGATGCTGGAAGCCCACAGCATCTGTTTCTAGTTGAAAGGTTATTTACAGACAGTATGTTTTTCACAGTGACATTTGTATGTGTTTATTAATACAGAGCCTATTGCAGTAAAACTCATTTTGGAAATGGAAATAGATAATTATTCTTGAAGCTTTTAATCATTTTTTAAGCAAAATAATGAACTGGAAAGCATTTAGCTGAGGAAGAGCATCTGATTACCCAGCCAGATTATTCAGTTGGGATGAAATGCAAATATATATTATCTCCTTCTGCTCTCTGCTCTCCTCTCTCCCGGGGCAGGGAGAGGGGAGGCTCCTCATTTTGTCTCTAGGTTCTGTGATATTTTTCAGTCACAACTGATGCTTCAGAGGCCCATGATTCTTGTCCTGGCTTCTCCATTCATCTCATGGCTTTGGGAAAGTCACTTTGTTTCTGGGCATCAGTTACTCATCTGTAAAATACCTCATGGTCTCTTCTAGCTCTGACCCTATGTCACTGTAGAAATCTGTGCCTTGGTGAAAGTGGAAAAACTCCTGTTAGCACTTGAGCCATCCAAGAACTCTGGTCTTTTTGAAGCCCCAGACTGGAGTAAAGATACTAGATTTTCTGTTTTATTCAGTGCCATGCACAGAGCTCCTACAACATGCAGAGTACGTTAAGACCAGTGAGGGGACAGAAGAATAAGCAACTGTTTAAATTTCCTGTGGTCTAGTTGGAGAGGAAAAACAAACGTTTATGACATAATCAGAAGGATTAAGGCAGCTAGAATTGCCAGGGCTCAAGCTTTCTCTGTTGTGAATGTGGAAGGAAGAGAGTCCTCGTGGGCAATCTAGGGCATGGCACAAATCCCTAAGGACAGTATTTACAACTGAACGATGGGACTTGCTTTCCTACTCTCTTTGCTGAGCCAAACCTAGACTGTCTCTTTCTTTCTTTTTTTTATTTTTTAATTGAAGCATGGTTGATTTACCCTGTTGTGTTAACTCTGCTGTACAGCAAGGTGACTCAGTTATACACATATTTTCAGTTATTTTTTAATATTCTTTTCCATTATGGTTTATCACAGGATCTTGAATATAGTTCCTTGTGCTATATGCTAGGACCTTGTTGTTTATCTTAGACTGTTTATTTTCTATAATTTTTTAAAATAAACTTGAGCGGATCTTCTTCTGTCCCTCTTTTTTCTCGAGAGTTTGAAAAGCCCATGGTACCTAGTGTGGCACATTGTTTAATGTAAATGTCCTGAATGGTGGAACCCGCCTCCGCACCCCGCCAATCCTCACCTCTGGGCCCCACTTTTGTTCACTGGCACCTGAACTTGAGCATGACCAGGGCATGAGATGCAGGTGAATGGCAAAGAGGGGCCTGGCCCTCTGATCACACTGCTGTTTGAGCAGTACAGATCCTGGCAGCTGCTTCTAAAGACGGCATTTCTGGTAATGATCACCTTCAGGGAAGTGGGTGTGGTTGGAACAGCTGTCTGCCTGGGAGCTGCCCTTTGGTTTATATCTGGAGATAGCTTTGCAACGTGTGAGTATGTTTGTAATCATATCTGGAATTGATAGACAGCCTGAAGCTTTCACATGCCCGGAGCTTCACTATCCTGTTTCTTGCTGGGGCAGCAACTTTCTTAACCACGTATATATCGTGGGCTCTTAGGAATGTTTTCAAGCCCAAAGAAATCCAGCTTGGCATCATTGCTTTAAATCAGGGGTATTTAAAGGGGTTCTGGAGTCCTGCCAGTGAAGCTCTTGGATAAAATGAGGTTTGGGGATTTTGATATTCCTGCCTTTCTCTAATTTAAAAAAAAAATAAGTTTGATAATTCAGTTTTGCTGAATTTCTGAGAAATCAACCTTGACTCTAAGAAGGGAACAAAACACCCCAGTTTATTTTTTTGTAATTTTTCAAAAATTTTGAAAAATTTTATTTTTAATTGAAAGATAATTGTCTTATGACATTGTGTTGATTTCTGCCATTCTGCAACATAAATTGCCACAAGTGAATATCCCCTCCCCCTGGAACCTCCCTTCCATCCCACATCTCAAGGCCATCACAGGGCATCAGGCTGGGCTCCTGTGTTATACAGCAGTTTCCCATCAGCCGTCTATTCTACTCATGGCAGTGCATATATTTCAATGCTATTCTCTCAATTCATCCCACTCTCCTTTAAAGAAGCCCTAGTTTAAATGAGTCTGTGTTGGTACCTGGCAGGTGGGCATAGTGTCATGATGCAGAAGCCTAATGTCCCTCTGGGAGATGGGATTGAGTCAACAGTCGCAGGAAGCAGGCAGGGGTGGAAACTGTTGCTGCCTGCCAACCCCGAAGACCCTGGGGGGCACTCGGGAGTGTCAGACTGTGGTTCACGTGGAAGAGCATCTTTGCACACCTGCTGGCCGCCCAGCGCTGGGCCGACTGCACCTTCATCTGCCGACTGCCCTCCTGGGCGCTGCTTTTGCTGCTGCTGGGCTGGTGCCTGTGGGCTCACAGTGGCATCCGATTCCTTCCTGGCCCCTCCGACCCACACAGAGCCTGAAGAATTTTCTTTTTAAATGTCACACTGTGTCACTGCATTAGTGCCCTCGAGGATGTGTGTGCTCCTATTTTCACATGGTTACCTGAGGTCATGGGGTAATGATTGTTCACACCACAGGGAATAGAGATTTATACATCATTATCATAAGGTCTTGTATTTCATTTATTTTTTATTTTGCTGCACGCTCTTTTTATTAAAAAATCTTCCACCTCACCCCTCCCCACAAGTCTTCTCTTCCCTGGGCATGCAAGTAATAATAGAATTCCTAGAGAAAGCCCAGATATACAGGGTCGGGTTTTCTGATCACATCAGTGCTAAGACAGAACTTTATCCCCCATGTCTGACTTTATGACCATCAACAAGGACTGTCTAGTTTGGGGTGATCTTTACTTTCTATGCACACACTTCCATACAAGTAGGAGGCACTTGTATCCTTTTGGAAGTCATTTTGGTAGAGGCTTGGCTTTGCATCCAAATTTCCATCACTAGTCTCCCTGATCAGGCTTCTGCTTTCTGTAGGATTACCCAGCTCTGTTGAGGTGTCAGGGAGTTGCAGAGCGGCCTCCCTGGGATAGAACCAATGGGCAGATGGCATCCTAGCCCTGATGAGGGCTGTAGCTCTGCATGGAGCATTGGGTTACAGGACTTGGTCTCAGATGCCAGCATCTTTGCAGCCTGGCCATGTGGACATGCCTGTGTAACGATCTCCTCATCTGTCGAGGGAAGACAGTATCCAAATTGCAGGGTTTGGGGAGTTTGGGTTAGGTGATCTATGCTGAAGAACTTGATACCCTTGTAAAGTATCATGAGGTTAATTACCAGCCCACTGTTCTAACCCACTGTGTTGTAATTCTATGGGGGTAGGGGGCTGGTAACATGGTGATCAGTTGACCCTTGCTGTGTTCTAAGGTGAAAAAAAAAATGTGCCTTGCTTTCAAGGATATAAGAGAAACATTTTAGATATATAAAAATAATCTTTTATTGTTGATGAGTCTCTGGACATTGGCTGGAATCCCTGTGGTTAGGGAAGGGAGAATAGTTAGGAGAGGAAGGCCAGTCAGCTTGACATACGCTGGACATCAGACATGGATTGGCCTTTTATAACAGGAGCTACTTTGAGGGCGCTCTTGCTGGTGTGTGTGTGTGTGCACGCATGTATACAGCAAGGGTTTTGATTTTTTTTTTTTTTTTTGAGTGGAGGAGAATCCTTGTATATAGCATACCCATGGGTGTATTTCCAAGAGCCAAAACCCAAATAAACAGTGTTCCACATGAAACTAAAATAACAACAGAAAACATGCAAATCTACGAAGACTGTTGCAACCAGTAGCATGACCTCCTCACTCCTGAATTCCAGAGCCTGATAGAGCATCTTAGAAGGGGGCATGGGGTCTCAAGGCTTTCAGCAATTACTCAGCCAGGTCCTTAACTCAGAGCTGCTCCAGAGGGACCTGGAGCCCAGGCAGTGCCTGGCCCTGTCCATCACCATCAGAGCGCTAATGGGTAACTGGTCTGATTGTGTTAAAGTGGTAGAATATTTAGAAATATTTTCTTTGTAATTGGGGAAAATACTTTTAGAGCTTTAGTTAGGTAATCACTGAAGCTACCGCTATGCCATATATAAATAACTATCTGAAGGCTCTGAGACATCTGTATAAATTTAGCCCATTCCATCACACAGACTTGCACCATCCCCCACCCATGCAGCCCAGAGGCTCTGACTCCTGTTGGTTCACAGCTGCTGCTGGTATTTTGAGGATGAGCCTCAGAGCATCTTTCCAGTGTTCTTTCAACACCCTTTGTCTGATCAGACAAAATATGCCCAGGTTGTCCCAGGTTCCCTCTGGGGAGCCCAGCTGTCTTCTGGTTTTGTATGTGGCTGCCCCGGTCATTCAGGTTCAGCACCATGTTACTGCTGGTGGGCTGGGGGCTTCTAGTGACTGTCTCTCCTGCACTGCATCATTAACTCCTTCAGTTCTTTCTGTGCATTGACTGAGAAGGAGTTTGGACTCTTGTTTAGGAAGGCAGAGAACAAAGTGAAAGGCAACAAATTGTTCCTTTTATCTCATCTCCCTTTTTAAAAAATCCTTTTGGAGTATAGTTGCGTTTCAGTGTTGTGTTGCTTTGGTGTTGGTCAGTCGCGTCTGACTCTTTGCGATCCTATGAAATGCAGCACTCCAGGCTTCTCTGTCCTTCACCATCTTCCGGAGTTTGCTCAAACTCGTGTCTATGGAGTCAGTGATGCCATCCAACCATCTTAGCCTCTGTCCTCCCCTTCTCCTCCTGCCTTCTATCTTTCCCAGTATCAGAGGCTTTTCTAATGAGGTGGCCATTCGCATCAGGTGGCCAAAGTATCGGAGCTTCAACTTTAGTCTTTCTAATGAATATTCAGGACTGATTAGGATTTACTGGTTTAATCTCCTTGCTGTCCAGGGGACTCTCAAAAGAGTCTTCTTCAAACCACAGGTCGAAAGCATCAATTCTTCAGTGCTCATCCTTTATGGTCCAACTCTCACATCTGTACATGACTATTGGAAAAACCATAGCTTTAACTATACAGACCTTTGTCAGCAAAGTAATGTCTCTGCTTTTTAATATGCTGTCATAGCTCTTCTTCCAAGGAGCAAGCATCTTTTAATTTCATGGCTACAGTGATTTTGGAGCCCCCCAAAATAAAGTCTCTCACTGTTTCCATTCTTTCCCCATCTATTGTCCATGAAGTGATGGGACCGGATGCCATGATCTTCATTTTTTGAATGTTGAGTTTTAAGCCAGCTTTTTCAATCTCCCCTTTCACCTTCATCAAGAGGCTCTTTAGTTCTTCTTGCTTTCTGCATATCTGAGGTTATTGGTATTTCTCCTGGCAATCTTGATTCCAGCTTGTGCTTCTCCCAGCCTGGCATTTTGCATGATGTACTCTGTATATAAGTTAAATAAGCTAGGTGACAATATACAGCCTTGACATACTCCTTTCCCAATTTTGAACCAGTCTGTTGTTCCACGTCCAGTTCTAACGTGTTTCTACTGTACAGTAAAGTGAATCTACTATACGTATACACATATATCCTCTTTTTTGGATTTTCTTCCCATTTAGGCCACCACAGAGCACTGAGTAGGGTTCCCTGACCTATACAGTAGGTTCTCATTAGTTAACTTTTTCAACTGAAGAATAGTTTTGAGCAACTACAGTCATTTGAAGTCTTCCTATATTATTAATTTTGTAGAAAGTAATTTTGTGGGTCTTTATTTAGGTAATTAAATGCTGTGAAAACTTGTAGTGATTTTCTTTTCTTAATAATTAGACACAGGGATTAGAGCATTTTTATATTGCATGTTGGTCTTTCAACAGTTGTTCAGTTCAGTTCAGTCACTCAGTCATGTCCAACTCTTTGTGACCCCATGAACTGCAGCACACCAGGATTCCCTGTCCATCACCAACTCCCGAGTCCACCCAAACCCATGTCCATCGAGTCGATGATGCCATCCAACCATCTCATCCTCTGTCGTCCCCTTCTCCTCCTGCCCTCAATCTTTCCCAGCATCAGGGTCTTTTCCAATGAGTCAGCTCTTCGCATCAGGTGGCCAAAGTATTCAGTGAATTCCAGTGAACACCCAGGACTGATCTCCTTTAGGATGGACTGGTTGGATTTCCTTGCAGTCCAAGGGACTCTCAAGAGTCTTCTCCAACACCATAGTTCAAAAGCATCAATTCTAAAGTGCTCAGCTTTCTGTGTAGTCCAACTCTCACATCCATACATGACCACTGAAAAAACCATAGCCTTGACTAGACGGACCTTTGTTGGCAAAGTAATGTCTCTGCTTTTTAATATGCTGTCTGAGTTGGTCATAACTTTCCTTCCAAGGAGTAAGCGTCTTTTAATTTCATGGCTGCAATCACCATCTGCAGTGATTTTGGAGCCCAGAAAAATAAAGTCAGCCACGTTTTCCACTGTTTCCCCATCTATTTGCCATGAAGTGATGGGACGGGATGCCATGATCTTAGTTTTCTGAATATTGAGCTTTAAGCCAACTTTTTCACTCTCCTCTTTCACTTTCATCAAGAAGCTCTTTAGTTCTTCTTCCCTTTCTGCCATAAGGGTGGTGTCATCTGCGTATCTGAGATTGATATTTCTCCCGGCAATCTTGATTCCAGCTTGTGCTTCCTCCAGCCCAGCATTTCTCATGATGTACTCTGCATAGATGTTAAATAAGCAGGGTGACAATATACAGCCTTGACATTGGTATTCTTTGCTTTTCTCCATATAGATTTTAATCAGAATGGATTAATTTTTTGCAGTTATCAGCTATTATACTACATCATGAAAATGAGTTATTTCCATCTCGGAAATATAATACTGAATGCAGAGTATAAAAAAAGTAAAATGCAATATACTTTTTGCTAGGTATCAAATTTTTAATAGATACTAGTCTGAATGCATTTTACTTCATCTAGGGGTTTATATATAGAAAAAATAGTATGTAGCCGTTGGAAAACAGCGGCACTATAAAATAAAGGGCACACCACCCCATATCTCAAAGGAAGAGTGCAGACCTGTAAGGTGATCTTAAATATTTCTCCCATTTCTTAAGATAAAATTCTTTACTCGGGATGAAACGGGAAAATGTGGCATGTAAGAGCTAGGAGTGGTAAGCCATAAATAGAGGACAAGAAGGGACAAAAATGGAGTTAAGTGAAATAATAAAGGATTACAGGAAAAGCAAGGGTGCAATCACATAATTAAAACTCACTTGGAGAATGTAAAGATCACAGTTGACTCTTTAGAATCTTGACTCATATGTGGAAGGCAGTCTTGAGATGTTCTTCCACGTTGAAGTAGAAAAAAACAATTGACCATTGTGAGAGAAAATAATAAATATTAAGAATAGGCATCAAATTAGGGAAGTTCCTGAATATGAAGCCAGAGCAATGAGAGCAGAAATCATCTGAAAAAGGAAAAAAGAAAACTTTCCTGGGCTTAAAAGGACTAATCATATTATAGACAAAATACACAGAAAAGGAGCCATATGGAGGCACAGTCTGCCATAATTTTTAAAATTTCTGAACCAAGGGAGAAACTATATAAAGATTCAAGCAGAAAACGAGGTTGCTTATGAGGACTAAAAGGAGGTCAGACATCTGTGTGGTAATACTTCATGGCAGACACAGTGAAATGATGTTTCCAAGTCCTGAGAGGACAAGATGGTGATTTGAGAATTCTTTTTATGCACTGGAATTGTTTTCATGTGGGCAGTCAACAGAAGGACTGCTCTAAAGATGCTTTGGGGTGCCTGCTGTGGTCAAGCAGTCTTCTTGTAGAATTGTCTTCGGCCATAAGGACACTGAGGTGTCAAAGGGCACTTTAGCCACCTAATGTATCATCTCCAGCTAACCTGGTTGGACTAGGAGTGGACATCTCTTGGAGGTAACTTAAGAGTTGGCCAGCAGAGATGAGCCGAGTCCATGAGATTCTGCTTCAAGGATTTTAGAGGAGAGAAGATGTTATGGTTGGTTTGATGACTGGGGCTAGAAAGTCACAGGGATGAGAATATTGTTAGCACTGTGGCAAGTCAAACCATGTGCAGACTACCTTCTGGGAGAAGCAGAAGCTACGAGGAGGCAGAGAAGCTGATGTGGGGAGAGAAAGGAAAAGAGAGCAGGGTCAGAGGGAAGCAGAAGCTGTGGAAGGAGAGAGATGAAAAGGGAGCAGGGTCAGAGGGAAGCAGAGAAGCTGTGGAAGGAGACAGAGTTGCTGCCTCAGGTCCTTTCTTATTCCCACAAAGCCCCTTCCTCCTCTGAGTTTTATCCTGTGTCCTTACAATCAATCCTCTTGGACTTGAGCAAGTATCTGTTCCTTCCAGTCAAGAAAAGTTCTACTTACAAAAGGGCATTTTCAGATTGTCAAGGACTTAAGAAGTATTCTACCTTGCAACCTGGAATTGAAAAGGCTGCTGGAAGTAGAACAAAAATTACAAATCAAATAATAAAAGACTATGAAAAATTTGGATTGCCCTGTGGGCCTGTCACCAGGCTTATTACTCAGTGTATCACTAAAATCTTCAGGCCACTCATGACCTAGAGAACCATCCTGATGGCTCCTAGCCTCTATCACGACATAGAAGATGGCAGAGTATTTGGTGCTCATTTTCATGGTTGGCACCAGGATGAAACTTAAAAGTAAAGACTGTTGTTAGGAATCATTATACCCATTAATAATTTAGGCAATAATCCTGTAATCTGACATAAAAGATGTTCCAGAACAGCTTCTCTCCAGGGTAGCACTTATCATCAGGACTTTCAGCAAATATTTACTGAGAATTAACAGTGTGCAGGCTACTTTGTTAGCTAAAGGTCATCTGTTGATTAGAATGCTGGTTAGAAGAGAAATAATTATCTTACAGATTTTTCATAGGGCGTTATCTTTATAAAGAATTACTTTTTAGAAAATTGAAGTATTGTTGATTTACAGTGTTGTATTAGTTTCTGGTATACAGCAAAGTGATTTAGTCACACATATATGTGCATATATTCTCTTCCATTATGATTTTAAACTGTAAAGCTCAGAGGAAAACAGGCAGTACACTCTTTGACATAAATCACAGCAAGATCCCTTTTGACCCACCTCTTAGAGTAATGGAAATAAAAACAAAAATAAACAAATGGGACCTAATTAAAATTAACTGCACAGTGAAGGGAAGAATAAACAAGATGAAAAGACAACCCTCAGAATGGGAGAAAATAATTGCAAACAAAACCGACAATGGGATTGATCTCCAAAATATTTAAGCAGCTTATGTTGCTCAGTGTCAGAAAAACAATGCACAGCCCAATCAAAAAATGGGCAGAAAACCTAAACAGACATTTCTCCAAAGAAGACATACAGATGGCTGATAAACACATGAAAAGGTGTTCAATATCACTCACTATTAGAGAACTGCAAATCAAAACTTCAGTGAGGTATCACTGCACACCAATCAGAATGGCCATCATCAGAAAACCTACACATAATAAATGCTGGAGAGGATGTGGAGAAAAGGGAACCCTCTTGCACTCAACAGGAGTACAAGAGTTGGGAATGTAAATTGATACAACCCGTAAGGAGGACAGTATGGAGAAATCTTTAAATAAAAAGTGAAAGTGAAAGTCACTCAGTTGTGTCCAACTCTTTGCAACCCCATGGAAAGTACAGTCCATGGAATTCTCCAGGCCAGAATACTGGAGTGGGTAACCTATCCCTTTTCCAGCAGATCTTCCCTACCCAGGAATTGAACCAGGGTCTCCCTGGTGGCGCAGATGGTAAAGTGTCTGCCTACAATGCGGGAGACCTGGGTTCAATACCTGTGTCAGGAAGAGCTCCTGGAGAAGAAAATGGCAACCCACTCCAGTATTCTTGCCTGGAAAATCCCACGGACAGAGGAATCTGGTAGGCTATAGTCCATGGGGTCACAAAGAGTCGGACACGACTGAGTGACTTCACTCACTCCTGCATTGCAGGCAGATTCCTTACCAGCTGAGCTATACATGGGAAGCCCAATGAGCCAGCAGACCTATTACTGGGCACATAGCCTAAGAAAACCACAATTGAAAAAGACACATGTACCCCAGTATTCATAGCAGCACTGTTTACAATAGCTAGAACATGGAAACAACCTAGATGTCCATCAAGAGATGAATGGATAAAGGTGTTCTGACAGGCACATTTTTGGGGCTTCCCTGGTAGCTTGGATGGTAAAGCATCTGCCTACAATGTGGGAGACCCAGGTTTGATCCCCAGGTCGGGAAGATCCCCTGGAGAAGGAAATGGCAACCCATTCCAGTATTCATGCCTGGAAAATCCCATGGACCGAGGATCCTGGTGGGCTACAGTCCATGGGGTCGCAAAGAGTCGGACACGACTGAGCGACTTCTCTTTACTTCTTCTTCACATATATACAGTGGAATATTTCTCAGCCATGAAAAGAACTCATTTGAATCAGTTCTGGTGAAGTAGATGAACCTGTTACACAGTGAAGTAAGTCAGAGAAAAACAAATATCATATTTTCAGACACACATATAGAATCTAGAAAAAGGGTATTGATGAACCTATTTGCAGGGAAGAACGGAGACTCGGATTAGAGATGGACTTGTGGAGACAGTGTGGGGAGGAGAGACTGGGATCAATGGGGAAAGCACTGGAGCATGGGCGCCTGTAGACTACCAGGTTAAAATAGAGAGCTGGTGAGAAGTTACTGTGTAACACAGGGAGCCCAGCCCGACCCTTGGTGATGACCCAGAGGGATGGGGTGAGGGGAGGGGAGGGAGGCTCGAGAGCATGGTTATATGTGTATAATTATGGCTGATTTGCATTGTTGTTTGGCAGAAATCACCACAATGTGGCAAAGCAAATTTCCCTCAATTAAAAAAAATAAAAATAAGTAAATATAACTTCAACAATATAACAGGAATCCACAGTGTAGCCTGGGAAGGAAAGGGAAAAAACATACCAAAATAACTGACATGATTTTCTTTGGTGGTGGGGCAGGAAGTGTTTTTTTTTCCTTTTCTCTCTCATATAGTTTGTATGTGTATGTTAGCTTCAGTAGTATTGATTTTTAAGTGAAAAGATAAACTTTATATTAAAAGTTAGAAATAATACTGAGAAACATTTCCAAATAAAACCATACTTATGGTTATCATAGTGAAGTCGTGCAGTCGTGTCTGACTCTTTGTGGCCCCATGGACTGTAGCCTACCAAGCTCCTCCGTCCATGGGATTTTTCAGGCAAGAGTAGTGGAGTGGGTTGCCATTTCCTTCTCCAGGGGATCTTCCCAACTCAGGGGTTGAACCCAGGTCTCCCACATTGCAGGCAGACGCTTTGCTGTCTGAGCTACAAGGGAAGCCCCAAAACAATATTAATGACTTACTGAAAACCTACTCCTCGTTGGGTACCACGTTTGGGGGTTTTATAGGCATGTCATCCTAAATCTTGTGAATCCAATAGACAGAATGTGGTTATTGCCATTTTCTAGATGAGGAAATGCATGCTGTTAGAGGTCGAAGACTTGACAAGGTCTCACAGACAGTAACTGGCAGATCTGGGGATTTGAGTCCAGATCCATTCTACTCGCCAAGTCCTCTCCCTAGCCCACTGCGCTGCTTATTCACTGCTGAATAAGCCAGGGATTGAGATGGGACTTGGCAAGCTTGCATCATGGCACTGGAATTAATCGCTCTGAAGAGGAATAGATGTTGGAGAGAATCCAGGTTTTTGAAGAAAGATTATTTAGAGAAACCACCAGGTATATGATATGGAGCAAGCCACCTTCCTCCGCTCCGCCTGAAGCTTCAGTTTCTTTGTGAAGCTAGGGACTTTGGTCATTCAGTCCCTTAAGCATCTTGTCATTCTTATATTCTTGGGCTCATCTAAGCAAGTACACAGACCAAAACTGGGCTTGTTTCTTTGCCGTTGTTGATGTTTGTTTTTGCTTTAGCAGGGATTTGAGATTGGAAGGAAAAACTGATGGGCAAAGTTGTAAAGCACAGGAGAGCTCAATTAGAGAATACTGAAGTTCAAGTCTGAGAAAGCAGTACTAATCATGCAATACATAATCTGGGGTGAACAGTGATTTAAAAATATGGGATTACTTTTTCTCTTGAGTTGTACATTTTAATGGAAAATTCTGATTTTTCCATTCTAACCAGAATCACAACACACGTTGCAGTACTGTCCTTAATGACACAAATTGCAGACATCAGTTCAGTTCAGTCACTCAGTCATCTCCGACTCTTTGCATTCCCATGAACTGAAGCACACTAGGCTTCCCTGTCCATCATCAACTCCCGGAGCTTGCTCAAACTCGTGTTCATTGACTTGGTGCTACTATCCAACCATCTCATCCTCTGTCGTTCCCTCTCCTCCCACCTTCAATCTTTCCCAGCATCAGGGTCTTTTCCAGTGAGTCAGTTCTTCGCATCAGGTGGCCAAAGTATTGGAATTTCAGCTTCAGCATCAGTCCTTCCAATGAATGTTCAGGACTGATTTCCTTTAGGATTGACTGGTTGGATCTCCTTGGGACTCTCGAGTCTTCTCCAACACCACAGTTCAAAAGCATCAGTTCTTCAGCGCTCAGCTTTACAGTCCAACTCTCACATTCATACATGATTACTGGAAAAATCATACCCTTGACTAGATGGACCTTTGTCAGCAAAGTAATGTGTCTGCTTTTTATTTATTTATTTATTTTTTTGACTTCAGTTTTAATTTTATTTTTCTTTTTTTTAAATTTTATTTTATTTAACTTTACAATATTGTATTGGTTTTGCTTTTTAATATGCTATCATAGCTTTTCTTCCAAGGAGCAAACGTCTTTTAATTTCATGGCTGCAGTCACCATCTGCAGTGATTTTGGAGCCCAAGAAAGTCTGTCACTGTTTCCATTGTTTCTCCATCTATTTGCCATGAAGTGATGGGACCAGATGCCACAATCTTAGTTTTCTGAATGTTGAGTTTTAAGTCTTTTTCACTCTCCTCTTTCACTTTCATCAAGAGGCTCTTTAGTTCTTCTTTCCTTTCTGCCATAAGGGTGGTGTCATCTGCTTATCTGAGGTTATTGATATTTCTCCTGGCAGTCTTGACTCCAGCTTGTGCTTCATCCAGCCCAGCATTTCACATGGTATACTCTGCATATAAGTTAAATAAACAGGGTGACAATATACAGCCTTGACGTACTCCTTTCCCAATTTGGAACCTGCCATGTCTGGTTCTAACTGTTGCCTCTTGACCTGCATACAGATTCCTCAGGAGGCAGGTCAGGTGGTCTGGTACTCCCATATCTTTAAGAATTTTCACAGTTTGTTGTGATCCACAGTCAAATGCTTTGGCATAGTCAATAAAGCAGAAATAGATGTTTTTCTGGAACTCTCTGGCTTTTTCTATGATCCAATAGATGATGGCAATTTGACCTCTGATTCCTCTGCCATTTCTAAACCCAGCTTGGACATCTGGAAGTTCATAGTTCACGTAATGTTGAAGCCTGGCTTGGAGAATTTTGAGCATTAATTTGCTACTGTGTGACATGAGTGCAATTCTGCGGTAGTTTGAACATTCTTTGGCATTGCCTGTCGTTGGGATTGGAATAAAAACTGACCTTTTTGAATCCTGTGGCCACTGCTGTGTTTTCCAAATTTGCTGGCATATTGAGTGCAATACTTTAATAGCATCTTCTTTTAGGATTTGAAATAGCTCAACTGGAATTCCATCACCTCCACTAGCTTTGTTCATAGTGATGATTCCTAAGGCCCAATTGACTTCACATTCCAGGATGTCTGGCTATAGGTAAGTGATCACACCATCATGGTTACCCGGGTCATAAGACCGTTCTTGCATAGTTCTTCTGTGTATTCTTGTCACCTCTTCTGCTTTTGATAGGTCCATTTCTGTCCTTTATTGAGCCCATCTTTTGCATTAAATGTTCCCTTGGTATCTCTAGTTTTCTTGAAGAGATCTCTAGTTTTTCCCATTCTGTTGTTTTCCTCTATTTCTTTGCATTGATTACTAAGGAAGGCTTTCTTATCTCTCCTTGCTATTCTTTGGACCTCTGCATTCAGATGGATATATCTTTCCTTTTCTCCTTTGCCTTTAGCTTTTCTTCTTTTCTCAGCTATTTGTAAGGCCTCCTCATACAAACATTCTGCCGTTTTACATTTCTTTTTCTAGGGATGTCCTTGATCACTGCCTCCTGTACAGTGTCACAAACCTCCATCCATAATTCTTCAGGTACTCTGTCAGATCCAATCCCTTGAATCTATTTGTCACTGCCACTGTATAATGGTAAGGAATTTGATTTAGGTCATACCTGAATGGTCTAGTGGTCTCCCCTACTATCTTCAGTTTAAGCCTGAATTTGACAATAAGGAGTTCATGATCTGAGCCACAGTCAGCTCCCGGTCTTGTTTTTGCTGACTGTATAGAGCTTCTCCATCTTTGGATGCAAAGAATATAATCACTTTGATTTTGGTATTGACTATCTGGTGATGTCCATGTGTAGAATCATCTCTTGTGTAGTTGGAAGAGGGTGTTTGCTATGACCAGTGAGTTCTCTTGGCAAAACTCTGTTAGCCTTTGCCTTGCTTTGTTTTGTATTTCAAGGCCAAACTTGCCTGTTACTCCAGGTATCTTTTGACATCCTATTTTGCATTCTAGTCCCCTATGATGAAAGGGACATCTTTTTTTGGATATTAGTTCTAGAAGGTCTTGTAGGTCTTCATAGAACCATTCCACTTTAGCTTCTTTGGCATTAGTGGTTGGGGCATAGACTTGGATTACTGTGATATTGAATGGTTTGCCTTGGAAATGAACAGAGATCATTCTGTCATTTTTGAGATTGCACCCAACTACTGCATTTTGGACTCTTGTTGACTATGATGGCTACTCCATTTCTTCTAAGGGATTCTTGCCCACAATAGTAGATATAATGGTCGTTTGAATGAAATTCACCCATTCCAGTCCATTTTAGTTCACTGATTGCTAAAATGGCGATGTTCACTCTTGCCATTTCCTGTTTGACCACTTCCAATTTGCCTTGATTCATGGGCCTAACATTCCAGGTTCCTATGCAGTATTGTTCTTTACAGAACAATTTCACGTCAACAATTTCAAATTTCACGTCACATCCATCATCAGTCACATCCACAACTGGGCATTATTTTCGCTTTGGCTCTTTCTCTTAATTTTTTCTGGAGTTATTTCTCTACTCTTCTCCAGTGTCATGTTGGGCCCCTACCAACCTGGGACGTTCATATTTGAGTGTCATATATTTTTGCCTTTTCATACTGTTCATAGGGTTCTCAAGGCAGAATACTGAAGTGTTTCACCACTCCCTTCTCCGGGGGACTATATTTTGTCAGAACTCTTCACAATGACGCATCCATCTTGGGTGACCCAATATGTCATGGCTTATAGTTTCATTGAGTTAGGCAAGGTTGTGATCCGTGCGATCAGTTTGATTACTTTTCTGTGGTTGTGATTTTCAGTCTGTCTGCCCTCTGACAGATAAGGATAAGAGGCTTATGGAAGCTTCCTGATGGGAGAGACTGACTGTGGGGGAAACTGGGTCTTGTTCTGATGGACGTGGCCATGCTCAGTAAATATTTAATCCACTTTTCTGTTGATGGGCGGGGCTGTGTCCCCTCCCTGTCGTTTGACCTGAGAACAAACTATGGTAGGGGTAATGAAGACAATAGCAACCTCTTTCAAAAGATCTTGAGCACGCACAGTTGTATTCAGTGCCGCTGACTGCAGCAGCCCACTGCCGACCCACACCTCTGCTGGAGACTCCTGGACGTTCATGGGCAAGTCTGGGTCAGTCTCTTGTGGGGTCCCTGCTCCTTTCTCCTGGGTCGTGGTGTGCAGGAGGTTTTGTTTGTGCCCTCCAAGAGTCTGTTAGCCCAGTCCTGTGTAAGCTCTATAATCAAATTCCACTGGCCTCCAAAGTCAAATTCCCTTGAGGTACGCAGTCCCTTTGCCAGATCCCCAGGTTGGGAAATCTGTTGTGGGTCCTAGAACTTTCTTAACAGTGCAAGAATTTATTTGGTATAATTGTTCTGCAGTTTGTGGGTCGTCTGCTCAGCAGTGGCTCTGTGGCGGGGTTAATGGTGACCTCCTCACAGGGGGCTTATGCCACCCGCTGTGTGACCCAGGTCTGCTGTGCCCAGAGCCCCTGCCACTCCCCCCTTTCTAAGTGGGCAACAGCTGGTTTCTGGGACTCTTTATTGTTGTTCAGTTGCTTAGTTGTGTCTGACTCTTTGAGACCCCATGGACTATAGCATGCCTGACTTCCCTGTCCTTCACCATCTCCCTGAGCTTGCTCAAACTCATGTCTGTTGAGTCGGTGATGCCATCCAACCATCTTGTCTTATGTCATCCCCTTCTCCTGCCTTCAATCTTTGCCAGCTCAGGGTCTTTTCTAATGAGTCAGTCATCTCTGTAATACTGGGGATGGGAGCCTTCATGGCAGGAGCTGTGCTTCTAAATTTTGACAGCCAGTTATTCACCTCTATCCTTGGTGGTCTCTACCTGTTTGCAGTAACTGTTGATGCTTAGGGTCAGGGAGAGGCCTGAAGCACACTCTCCCTATAGACCCATCTTGGCTCCAACTTTAGCTGAGGTTTCTTCAGTTAATTCCAGAGAGCTTTCTGCATTTCCCCCCCCAGCATCTCTGCCTTGCCCTGGACTCTCCCAACGTCCTTCCAGCAGCCTGTGACTTGGGCAGGTGAGAGTGATGAGGAAGGTTCACATGAGCGAGGCAGATGGTTGAGATCCTTGTCCTCCAGAGCCCAAATTGCACCTGCCCACCTCCCCCCTTTCTAAGTGTTTTGTTTGTATTGTTTCAGTTAAATCTCAGGACATCCTTTGGAAGCTGGAAAGTACTCTTGACTCCACTTAAAGTTAGAAAGACTCCACTTAAAGCTCAGATAGCATCAGTAACTGTGCAAGGCTGAACAACCAAACATTCACTTAAGTAGTTCAACTCCAGGACCTGAGTTCTTGAGCATGTATATCAAGGCCACGCGGAGTTGGTCGAAGGGTCCCTGAATAGCAGTGCGTGTGTGGCTGGGGTAAAGAGCTGCAGGGGTAGGTAGGTCTGTGCCTCTGAAGATGGCTTAGGGTCATCCCGTACAATTGGGATTTATGCAGTGCTTGTGAACCCACACTCTGAAAAAATTACACATTACTCATAAAGATTGACTGTCCTCAAAAAGAATATTCGCATCCACAGGGAACTTCTGAGAGCTTACGTGGAATCGTCTGCATCTTGGTCTGAATGAGTCAGCCCAGGGTCCACACAGCGTTCCAGGTCAGCCACGTGACTCCTTACTGAACACCTTCTTGGCTGGCCAGGGGAGTCTGTCAGGGTTCATTCCAGTGGTTGCCCATAGTGCCCACGTGTCTGAACAGGGCAACTGACCAGTTGGTGGATTCATCTTGCTCTTTCCCCTTCCCACTGTTTTCTGGATGTTTTCTCTGCCTTTAGCCCTGCTTTTTGCATGACAAAGAAAGGTGAAATTCTCAAACCATTTCCAGAGGGGCAAGAGGAAAAACTCACTATTGATCAACATGATGCCTTTGCATCCCTATAGCCCTTGACTAGTCTGCTTTCCCATCTGCCAGACTGTCCTTCCTGGAGATGGAAAATAAACAGATGGGGGAGACTGGCTTCCACTGCCTAGACTCCTCTTGCTGTCACTGAGCTGTTAGCCCTGGATTAGCAGAGTCACGGTTTTCCTGCTGGTGTCATTGTATTTGAAAAACTCACCCTGATACCTCTCCAGTCCAGCAAAAGCTTTCCTTTCTTTTTCTACTTTTGCTGTTTCAGTGTTAGGTTTAGATCAGATCAGATCAGTCGCTCAGTCGTGTCTGACTCTTTGTGACCCCATGAATCGCAGCACGCCAGCCTCCCTGTCCATCACCAACTCCCAGAGTTCACTCAGACTCACGTCCATCAAGTCAGTGATGCCAT
>NW_011494527.1:165091-182379 GCF_000754665.1 Bison bison bison
CCTTCCAAAGAAATTCCAGGGCTGATCTCCTTCAGAATGGACTGGTTGGATCTCCTTGCAGTCCAAGGGACTCTCAAGAGTCTTCTCCAACACCACAGTTCAAAAGCATCAACTCTTCGGCGCTCAGCCTTCTTCACAGTCCAACTCTCACATCCATACATGACCACAGGAAAAACCATAGCCTTGACTAGATGAACCTTTGTTGGCAAAGTAATGTCTCTACTTTTTAATATGCTGTCTAGGTTGGTCATAACTTTCCTTCCAAGGAGTAAGCGTCTTTTAATTTCATGGCTGCAGTCACCATCTGTAGTGATTTTGGAGCCCAGAAAAATAAAGTCTGACACTGTTTCCACTGTTTCCCCATCCATTTCCCATGAAGTGGTGGGACCGGATGCCATGATCTTCGTTTTCTGAATGTTGAGCTTTAAGCCAACTTTTTCACTCTCCTCTTTCACTTTCATCAAGAGGCTTTTGAGTTCCTCTTCACTTTCTGCCATAAGAGTAGGAAATTAATAAAATTCTGGAACTGTTCTTGCTGCTTCAGTGTTTTGTGTAAAAGAATCATATTGTTCTAAATCATACTGAGTATGTATTATATAGATATTGCATACATGTGTGTGTAATTATATATTTTTGATTTTTTTACATTTGCAAAAGGTGTAGGGGCTGTTCTTAGAGCTGGTTGCCAACAGAGGTGGGTTAATATGGCACTGTTCCTCACAGGCAGGCCTTGTGGAGAAAATTATGTTTACCTCACTGTAAAAATTGGAGTTAAGCAGAGGTTTTAATTTTCCTGTTCCAAGGTCTCTATAAAACCTCAGTCCTCCTGAGAAGAGGGAAGGCTCATTTAGTGAGACCCTGATCAGGAAATGACAAAGAAACTTTTTTAAAAAAGCAGATGTGTTTTGAAGGGAAAAAAATTCAGCACATTTCATAAAAGCAGGCTACCTAGAAGGATGGGGGAGAAGGTGAGAAGGAGGGTTAGCCTCATGAGTGGGATGGTTCTGAATGCTTTATCTAAAATACTGAAGGGCTAGCTCGAATAATCTCTCTTAACACTTCTAAACTCATAGTTTATGAATTATTGTATTTTTTGCTTCATTTAATTTGTTGTGAGGCTGTCATCATTTCTTCATAGGATCCTTCCATTAACCTCGCTATGTTCTGTTTATTGCCTGCGTTCTTTTCACTTTCAGTCCATCCTTTCCACTGTCTTATTACCTTCTCAGAACATGGATCAGAGTCTCCTTTGAAAGTTCCCCTGTGCCCACAGGATCAGAGGCCTGCCAGTCAGAAGCTTTCATGTCCAACCCAGCTCCTTTTCAAACTTACTTCTCGATGCCTGCTTTCCCCATCTTGCACTTAACCTTGCAGCTTAAATGCATGTTGGTCCAGAAGACATTGTTGATCGTTCTCCCCTTTGTGCAATTGGGTTGCACAAAACCTGTGAACTGTCTGTAAGATTGAAGATCTGCCTGTTTTGTGGTCCGTGGCTCTCTCGAACACCAGACCCCGATGAAAGGACAGAGGAGGAAGTGGTCTGCACTTCCATCCCCTCTGTTCTCCACCACTGGCCCTAGGGCAGGATCCTTTCAACCTCCAGGTGTCTCCCTGGAGAAGAAGGTAGCTGTGAGTGCACACAGTCTTTATGACTTTTGACCATGTGGATTCCTGTTCAGTGACCTTATCAAGTATCTTTATCTAGGGAAAGTCATAGCAGTCTGATGGGGCTCCAGGGTGTCTTTCAGAGAAGATTGTGTCAACTACTCACAATCCAGTTTTTACCTGGGTTCGGGTGTCTTAGATGTGGCTCCCTCCTTGTTCATCCAAAACGCATTTGTTAACTACAGCTCATGACATTTCCGCAAGATCTGATCCCTTTAAGAGTTGTTACTGAGTAAATGGTGCCATTGCTTCTCCTGCTCTATGTAGCAGGCTGCAGGGGTCATGTCTTACATCTTGTCCTCACCTCCACAATCCACGTCTGTGAATTGTAAGTACTTACCTCCCGGATTTGCCCACTGTCTCCAAATCTCCACTGCTACTCTCACCACTTGTCTGGACAACTGAAATAATTTCCTGTCTGATCAACCTCCATTTATTCCCCCAGTCCATTCTCCATATTGTAATGAGAATACCTTTTTTCATACACAGTTCTGATCTTTGCGTCCTTTGCTTAAACACTCCAGTGGTTTCCTTGCTTTGAGGATGAAGACAAAACTCTTGAACTGACCTGTAAAGATCAAAGAGACTTCTTTGCTTTGGCCTCTCACCTCTCTTACCCCTCCAGTCTGATAAGCTACTGTACATCCCTTGCTGTCTGCCCTTCAGCCTCATCAATTTTCTTCTTGTCCCTGCATGCACGTGTCCCCTTCCTGCCACAGGGCATTTGCACAAGCTATCCCGTTTGCTTAGAACATTATCTCTCTCTCATTTGCTTAATAAACTTTAACTTTGGAACTCAATTTAGGACTTCCTGGTAGTTAAGACTCTGTTTCCACTGCACAGAGTTCAATCCCTAGGGAGAATTAAGATGCCACGTGGTGCAGCTAAAAAATTCAAAAGAAAAATCCTTCAATTTAGTCATTACTTCTTCAGGAGAGCCTTTTCTGATCTTCAGGTCAAATCTTCCTATTATTTCTCTCTAAATAGTATCTTGTACCTCTTTGAGGCCTTATTTCAGTTTTTCATTTATTTGTTAAATGGTTCAGTTGCTTTATTTCCCTGTTGAGCTGTAAGCTCCATTAAGGCAGGGAGCTGTCTGATTTCGCTCATTATTGTATCAGCAATACTTGGCTCAGTACCTGGCACTTAATAGCTTCCTTTAAATATTTGTTGAAGGCTACGAGGAAGGACGTTTACTGTACACTTAGTTCATAGTTTTTTCACTGAAGCTCCTCTTTTTCCTCCTCCTCCTTAAGGTTCAGTCTAGATGCCTGATCCTAGGTTCTACTGTCCTGGTCCCCAGTAGCCTGAATTACTCTGTAATTCACCTGATGAGTTGAGCTAATATCGTCTCAGGGTCTGCTGTACCTGGCAACACGCTGCTCCTTGGGGGTGCAAAGGTAGAAAAGACATGGTCCGTGACACAGAGCAGCCCATCGCTCAGCAGACTGCACTGCGACTGAGCGCTGTTCTGAGTGATAACAGAGTGACAGTGAGATGCAGAAGAGGGAGCATCAGCTCGACCTGGGGCAGCCAGGGAGTGGTTCAGAGACCGCCCCAGGGGCTGGATGTGAAGATCTGAGCGTGATCTTGCTGAGCACGGTGGATGCGGGAAGAGGGCATTGTTGGCAAGGAAGGTGTGGGAGCCGATGCGGGAAGTTGCATGTGTGTTTGGACAGAATGGGGGGCAGTGTGGCTATGAGCAGAGGTGTCCGGCCACGTGGTGGCCTGTGTTTGTTACCAGGTTCTTGGCCTCCTTAATCAACAGGGACTGATCAGAGGCCGGACAGGAAGTTCAGGTGAGTCTTGATTGCATCCCCTGTTGCAGCTGTGGGGAGTGAGAACAGACAGCTTGAGAGTTCCCTTGCTCCCTCCCTTTCCGAGGGGGAGCAAGCGCCTTCTTTCTAAGGGATGAAGGTAGGGCTGTGTCCCCGGGTTGGGCTGAAGGGTGGCTTGGGTGGTTTGCCCACCTCTCTTAGCTGGTGGTGTGTGCAGGGAGCATGCGTGGTACCCTGCATTTGCTCCAGACACCATAATTTTGCTCCCAGACCCTGAGAAGTGGCAGTTGGGTTTTTGGTCTCTGTGAATCTTGTTGTCCACAATCTGCCCCAACTGTGCACCTACAGTTATTTTTAGTCCCTTGTACTTTCTTTGTATTTTGTTGCTCAAGGCGATGTTTGTCCAGGTATAAGCACAGAAGTAAATGATTCCAGGTCCCAGCCTATCTCATGGTGAAAGGGGAGCCTTGAGGGTCAGGACAGGGAGCTGGGACTTAATTCTACCCAAGCAGTGTGGAGCTTCTGCATGGCTTTAAATACAGGGTTAACAGGATCAGATCTGTATTTTATATTGATAGCCTCTATCAGTATGGAGAGTGTGGCATCTGGTGGGAGCAAGGATGGAGGCATGGAGATAGGTGAGTGGGTTGTTGCCGTGATCTGGGCTGTAATGAAAAGGGCTTGAATCTTCGCCATTGAAGCGGGCGCAGGCAGAATGAAATGATATGAGAGACATCGTGAAAGTGGGAGAGACAGGACTGGGTAATGAGTGCGTCTTGATGGGTAATAATGAGGGGAGAGTGGAGTCAAGGATGGCTTGGGGCTTAGTTAAAATTAGGTGATAGGTAACAATGCTTTGAACCAAGCCGGTCAAGGCTTCTCTGGACCCTTTCAAATGGTCCTGGGTGGCCTTTGCGGCCTGTAGGTAGCAGGTTGGGTTGAAATACAATACAGGAAGTTAAATTTAGTAGATTGCAAGGAAAAACACTTTTTTTTGATAATTTGAGTACAGCCTAAGCAGAAACTTGGACTGGTTTTCTATGCAAAAGTAAGGTGCCTGACTTGTTAATAGTATTAACAGGAAACGGCAGGGGATGATCCTGTTAAGAATCTGGAACTGGGCCCTAAGCTATCCTCTTTCTAGCTGTGATGAGGGCACATTGGTTTTATCCTGTCATTAAGGCAGGTCCCAAGGCCCTCTGTTTAGCAACACTCCAATAACCTGGTTACTATTCTTATTTTCTGAACTTTTAGACCCCCACTGTGTACACAGCATTGAGTTGGGAGCTGTGAGGAATACGACTGACCTGCAAAAACTTCATTTCTTCTAAAGCCTCTAGTGACTCAGACTCACAGGTGTTCCCCCAGATAGCTTTCTTTTGCCAGTCTGCCCAAGTAGCCCCAGGGACTGCAGAGCCTCCCCGGGGACTCGTTTCCCCTGGCCTGCACTGGACCCGGGCTGTTTGGGCAGGTGTGTGACCCCGCCCGGGCGGTGGTTCATGTGTCTGTGTGTGGAGAGCTCCGCAGATTGACTCTGAAGTGCTGACGGCTTGAAGAGTCACAGTGTGAAGCTGTTCACGTAAAGGGAGTGTCACCAAGAGTGTGGGTGTTCACACGAAGGTTCGGGGGAGACTGGTGGGGCGGCTGCGTTTGTCCTCCCGTTTCGCATCCCGCTCTGCTCACTGTCACTGGAAGTGATGGGCCATCCTCCCAAGTCACGGAGGTCTTACTTGAATGTTTCCATCTGCTCAGCGCCCCCTCGGGAAACGCTCCCACAGACACCACGGAAAGGGACCTGACCCGGTCGCCCAGGCCAAGTGAGCCACCGTGAACTCAGGCCCGACCGTGGCCCGTGTTTGTGTCCCCGACCTAGGTGTGGTGGCAGACAGAGGAGGCGCGGGGCTTCTGGGGGTTCTGTGAGGAAATGTGACGTCAGGCTTAACACAGACAGTGGCTGCTTTGAAAGCCTGTATCCCCACAGCCTTCAACAAGGCCTAGAGAAGAGTAAATCTTTATTACTTATTTGTAAGCTGAATGAGTGGACAAATGAATAAGAACAAACAGTTGAATGGATAAATCAGGGTCCGATCCAAGGACCCAGAGGAGGAGGCGGGGACTTGATGAACCAGTGATGCAGGTGGGTAGAGGAGCCTGGGGCCGGGCTACAGCTTGATGCCCAGGCCATATTCGGGGCTCTGATTGTCCTGGGTGCCCTGGGGAGCAGGTGACAGACCGTCCTAGACCCACTTCCCAGGGCACGGGTATGCGATGCTTCACCATGGCCCTCTGGTTGGGCGGGGTCTCCCAGATGGTAGACGACCGTGCAGTGCTTAACATGGCCTCTGGTGCCTGGCTCCCAGCTTTCAGTCTTGGCCCTGCCACTTACTGCCCCGGGCAAGTAGGTTCTTAGAATGAAGGGCCAATGTTGAGCCACTGGCAGTGAGACCTTTTAAGGAATGCCTTTTTTTTGGTTTATATACAAAGGATGGGCTGGCAGAGTGCAGTCCTGTGATATTCAGTCTCTGGGAAGTTCATGGTAAGCTGGCAGGGGTCCTGAACTTGTGAAACTGTATGCAGAAGAGTGTGAGGAGGAGAATCCTGGCTCTGGTCAGTCCTCTGTGGCCATTTCATGGGAAGCCATCCCTGCCCCTGCAGAGTGTGGCCTTCAGAAACCCTGAGTCTTAAGTTCTGTATTAACTTGGGGGCAGTTGTGGGCCAATTAGGCCTCATTTTTCTTCTCTTTAAATGGAACAGTGTAATATATGCCCTGTTAACTCTATGGCATTACTACAGCATAAAGGTGAAGAAGGGAATGGTTTGAAAACATTGATGTCTATAGATGCAGTTTTATATTTTTATGAAGTTGGATCCCTCTCCTCACTTCCAATTCTACCTTTTAAAACAGCACAGTTATCATCAATCCTGGGACACATGTACCAAAGGCTCATTAAGGCCAACAAGGAGGTAATTTATTGTCAGTCCGCACTCCCTATTGGCCATCCTTCGCATGCGCCAAGCTGATTCCCAATGCAGACCTTGACACTGGTTCCTGAAGTGCTTTAGTCCCTACCTCTCATGATCTAAATGTGACTTTCTCTTCATGCCCAGCTTACGTCTCATGCTCTGCTCCAAAGCTGTTTGACTCTTCTAGCAACAAGGAGTTCTCTCTTTTCTGAAATCCACAAATCAGCATTGCCGTATGCTTCAGCTGGTGTGGGCTTCTAACCACTTGGGTGTGTGAGCCACGGTTAACATGTGTACATCCAAATCAGTCCAGCAGGAAAAGCACTCTCAATCTTGAGATTGGAATCTGCCTTTCACAATCTGTGTGTCCTTGTGAGTAACTTAAGCCCTCTGAACCTCAATTTTCTCAGCTGTGAAATGGTGATACCAATACCTACTTGAGGGTTAACTGATGCAAGCTGAAGAAGGGAATGGTTTGAAAATATTTATCTATAAATGCAGCTTTTTATTGTTAAGTTGGATCCCACTCCTTACTTTCATTCTGCCTCTTAAGATAGCATAAATAGTTATCAATTCTGGAACACGTTTATCAAAGGCTCATTAGGGCCAATGAGGTGCAGCTTAAATGATGGAAAACTGAGCATGGTGACGGGCATGTGGTAGGCATTCAGTAAATGCTGCTTCAGTTCCCTTCTGCCCTGCCTGGAATGGCTTAGGGATTTGGGGGGGAAAGGTGGAAAAGAGATATTTTTTAACCCCACCAAAACCCAACATCTACTTCTCACTGGCTTGTCTCGTCTTCAGAAGTGATGATTCCTCAACAGGAATGAGGATGTCTTCTGAAGACCGACATGTCTCTGATGCCCACAGGTGGACTCAAGAATCCTGCCATTAGCCAGAGGGTGCTTTTCAGCAGAAGTCTTGGGTTCCTTGTATGATGTGACACATACGCTACTGAAGGGCTTCCCTGGTGGCTCAGATGGTAAAGAATCTGCCTGTGGTGCGGGAGACCTGGGTTTGATCCCTGGGTCAGGAAGGTCCCCTGGAGAAAGGCATAGCAACCCACTCCAGTATTCTTGCCTGGAGAACCCCATGGACAGAGGAGTCTGGCAGGCTACAGTCCACGGGGTCGCAAAGAGCTGGACACGAGTGAGACTAACATTATAACTCTAGTGAACACATTAAGTGCCTGCAGAGGTTCTTGGTGCCGCCCTCCTGCAACCCGCAGTGGAAGTGCCGGCCCTGAAACAAGAGCAGCTTTGCCCTCCCCACCCCTTCCCTGTTCCCATGACCAGATGGAAGGAGGGCACCCAGCCCTCCTCGTCCCCATTCTGATAATTCTGCACCGTTTTAGAGACAGCTCAGCTTTAGTAATTCTGCTGAAAATTCTAACCCTGCTAGAAGATTGGTAGATTGTTTTTCTGATTGTGTTTCTGAGTAATCCCCTGGGAGAGGCAGCTGGGCTGCTGGCTTCCCAGACTAGCCGCCAGTGACTTTAAAGTGATGAATGCTTTCCCCCTTCATTATTCAAGATAAAACTTTATCATCACAAGGAACAACTTAATCAAAATGCCAGGAATCCTCTCGGTTATAAGAAATGTATTGGAACGATTCTTTTTTTAATCTCAAGTCATAAAACCATTTTAAACTTTAAATGTCATGGCAACGTTAATGAACGATTTATGGAGGGGAAAACAAATTGGTTTATCGGCTCCCAGGCTCCTTGTAACCAAGGTATCTTGAGAAGCCTTTGTCTTTGTAAATAGACATGCAGGCTTTGCAGAACGCCTGAGCTCCTGAAAGTTTTGTAGTGTTGAAGTTTTGGAAAGGCAAGCTAATTGTTTTAATTCACTGTCAAGGCCATTTCAGTTACGCCGGAACTCTGATGTGCTGCGAAGTGGCAGCACCGGACGTCGATAGGGGAACAGGCTGTTCTTATTGTCAGTGGACTGCGATGTGAAGAGTTCAGTTTCCTGTCTTCCTGCTTCATAATCCATGACCGGCCCACATGTGTATTCCTCGTGACAGCGCTCTCATCTTCTTTCTGTGGATAAACAGAGTCCTGAAGAATGAAGGTGGTCCACAGGGAAGCAGATGGTGGGGATAAGTTATGAGAGAGCTCCTCTGGGCGTTAGAACTTTCCGTTTAGATTCCTCTAAACCTCTCATAACTTTGAATGCTTTGGGAGAAAGTTTCATCTTTGACAAATGACATGTTAAAATGACATGTTAAAAATGTAAATCCTTTAGACAGTGTACTTATCTCCTTCAGAGATGTTTTTCTCCAAAGCCTGCCTGTGTCCTGCACCTGACTGAGACAGTGAGTTATCTGGGAAACAGACTCTCAGGTGGAGATTTGAGTGCAGATTCTTGTTTCCACCACCCCCTCCCCCCCTTTTTTTTAAAGTTATGCATGTATGGTTGATTTACAATGTTATGTTAATTTCTTCTATACAGTGAAGTGACTCAGATATATATTCTTTTCCACGTTCTTGTCCATTGTGGTTTTTCACAGGATGGATAAACAGCCGAGTCCTGCTGTACAGCCCAGGGAACTGTACCCAGTATCCTGAGTGCACGTTCTTTCCTGGGAAGTGCTCTTGGGACGAGCACCTTTGAGTCAGGGTTAGGGTTAGAGCGCGGGAAGCGGGTTGCCGCAAAGGGGAAACTGATCTGCTGTCATTTGCACAGAGGCCTCCCACGGTGAGCCCCGCGGGTGGCCCTGGAGCTAGGATGCTCTTCCCACCTGAGACAGAGAGGCTCGACCTTTCCAACCCTCTGCTTCTTGGCCAGTTGCTGGATGCAGCTGCCTCCAGGGAGTGGCTGGGCTCTTGGCAGCTCCCTTTGAGGGCCATTCCTGGTGAGAGAGACTCCACTCCCTACCATCAGCCAGGAAAGCAAGTGGACGTGGCTGTCCTGTGCGGTTGCCTCAGCATCTCTGAGAAGCCTTCCTCCCCTTTCCCCCTCGTGGGGTGATTCTTCTCCTCCCTTGTGCTTAGCCTCTGTGTGACCATGGCTGCCCCTCCCTGTCCCCACTCTCCCACCTCTTTGTTGGACCATGAGCTCCCTGAGGGCAGAAATGGGTCTCCTCCTCCATTTCTGGTGCTGGAACTTACTGCAGTCCCTGGGCTAAGTCAGCGCGGGTTGAATGAGGGACTAAATGCAGTTACCCCTAATTGCAGCAACTGTGAACTATCTTTGCTTGTTCTGCAGCATCTTGTTACTGCTACAGCAGACAGTAAGGGCTGAGGAGCAGGGAGGAAGCTAGGTGCACACCTGTGGGAGCTTTCCTGCCCTCAGCGGCTCCAGGGCTGCCCAGAATGATGCCATCAAGGCTGGCCTCTTGGCCCACAGCAAGAAGGGTCAAGTCCTGCGATGCTGGATCCCATGCTGAATTTTCTGGCCCCTGCCACCTGTCTGCCTCAGCTCTCAGCTGAGGTCCCCTCTCTGTACTCTGCCTTCGAGGCTCCCAGAGGGGTTGGGGCATAAAGAGGCGGCACAGCTTCCCCTGCCTCAGGAACCATCCAGGAGAGAGGTGGGGCATTATTTCTTCCATCGAGGGGTTCTAGGATCATGGAGAAGATAGGCACAACCCCATGCAGGCAGAGGAGACTTTTGACCCAAGAGCGTGAGCAGGGCCATGAGGCCCACACCCCTCAGCATTCTGGAGGGCAGCTTGCTTATCTGTGGGGTTTCACCGCCTCCTCCAGGTTCCGTCCTCTCTGCTACCCACCCACAGAGCATCCTACTGTGCTTTTCTCTGAGGCCAGCGTTAAGCATCTTGGTGTTCAGGACGGGCTTAGTCCCCTGAGGTGTGAACTTCCCAGATCACCTCTCTGTGGGCCTCGGTTTCTCCCTCTGCAGACAGGACTGGGCTCAGAGCTGCTGGGGCCACTGCTTCCCTCTCTCTCTCTCCCTCCCTCCCCGCCTCCCCGCCTCTCTCCCTCTGGTTCACCCTGGGCCCTGGATTCTCTGATGCTGGTGCTTATCCGCCTCGTTACTCCCCAGCTCCCTCCCACTCCTGTCTGGGCTTGACGTGTTGTAAGAGATGGCCCTGAAATTGTTTTCTTCCCTGGGTAAAATATTCATCCTGTAGATCTGTATTTTTATGGAAAGTTTCAAGAGGCGCAGGCTCCGTTTATGTTGTCATATATCACAGGCATGTAGAGCCTTGCAGTGAATGAGCGAGTGAAACCGAGGGCTGACAGGGTTTGTGAGCGGTGTGTGTGGGGGGGCAGGTGAGTGCCTGTGAGTGCAGGCAATTCAGTAGTGGTAGTAGTAGTAACATTAGAAGTAAGAGGAGTAGCAGCAGCAGCAGCAGCAGCAGTAGTAGGAGTGATAGAGTAGTAGTGAAAACATAGGTGAATAATTTTAGGATAAGAGTGAAAGTGGAAGTTGCCCAGTCATGTCCGACTCCTTGTGACCTCATGGACTATACAGTCCATGGTATTCTCCAGGCCAGGATACTGGAGTGGGTAGCCTTTCCCTTCTCCAGCGGATCTTCCCAACCCAGGGATTGAACCAAGGTCTCCCACGTTGCAGGCAGATTCTTTACCAGCTGAGCCACCAGGGAAGCCCAAGAATACTGGAGTGGGTAGCCTATTCCTTCTCCAGGGCATCTTCCCAACCCAGGAATCGAACTGGGGTCTCCTGCATTGCAGGTGGATTCTTTACCAGCTGAGCTACCAGGGAAGCCCATAATTTGCACAATTGGAGTTTTGTTCACTGCTGTATCCTCAGTAGCCTCTACAGTGTCTGTGATAATATAAGAGTTTAAAATATTATTGAATGGGGAATTCCATGGTGGTCCAATGGTTAAGTCTGTGTGCTTCCAATGCAGGGGGTGCAGGTTCAATCCCTGGTCAGGGAACTAAGATCCCACATACTGCATAGACAAAAATTTTTTTAAATATATTAATGAATTAATGGGTGACTTCCAGGAAAACCATAACTCTAATTCAGAGAAGGATAAAGCCTCAGTTTGCTGCTTTGTCCTCCTGGCTTGGCAGGCAAGCCTTAGTTCCATATTGTGCTTTGATGATGCTGTAACTCTGAGGGTCAAGGGAGTGATTTCACAGTTCAGTGAAGTTTTGGTCAGAGCTTAGTGTATGGTTTGGGCCTTGAAGGTTGAGGTTTGGGTCGGGGGACAAAGGCACCAATCTCTACCCAGAAACCAGGCCACCCTCTCTGAGTCATGGGTCAGTATGTGTGCGTCTGTGGAGGTGCTATAAGCGTGTGTATCTGTGAAGTGCTGGGGAGGAAGGGGTAGGTTCCAGCTTAAGCCTGTAAAGGTGCTGTGGTTGTTTAAGTGGGAAGATGCCATCCCTAAACCATGGCCTGGAGAGTGAGGTTTCCTGATTTCCTGTCTTTAGGGATGAATTATACTCTGGTCTTCCTCAGAGTGCCCTACGTGATGAGTGGAGGTCTGAGTGAAGAATGGGTGACTGGTGGAACGTGATGCCAAGTGAGGTTTTGCTTTTTATTCTGGAAAGCTGGTGAAGATCCATAGCTGGGACAAGAGGCAGTGACTCCCACCTCTCCCACCCTTCCAAGTTCAGAGTGTGCTGCCAGGGCTTATTGAAAGTCCTGAGTCAGAGAAGCAGTGCTGCGTGCCCTGTCCCACCACCCACCTGCCAACATTAAGGGACTGGAGAGAGGAAGGGGGGTTTAGCGAAGGTGAGGTGTTCATAAATAGAGGCTCTTCATTTCCGCATCCCCACTCCTGCAGGAAGGAGAAGGTATATCTCCCCTCTGTGATGCTAAGAGAGGAGGACCCCAAGAAAATAGCTGATAAAGTTTGAGAGTGCCACCAACTCTTCCCCCTCGGTTAACTTGTGACTAGTGATTACCTCTGAAAGTTGTTGAGCCACCAGGTTTGCAAAAGTCTCAAAAGTTTCTGTGGTTTAGAGACAGGCTCAGGGGAGAAATGGAGGGTTTGGAATGGGCGTGCCTTCCCGGAGTCAGCTCTGTGGCCACTTGGCAAGGCCAGGATACCTGAGCTTCGTGTCTGTTGGATGGGCCTCCTGGAAGGTGGCTGGTCTTGAGTCATCTTGCTGGCATCTTCTCTTCTGCTCTTCTACTTTTCCTTGCAAAAATAGCTGTTCACCAGATAAGGGATCCCAGAAGCAAGAGCATGTGGTCTCTGTCTCTCTCTCTGAGAGACCAGAGGATGAATGGGAAGTCAAAGGTGAACCCTGAGTGCACATCTCACACCCGGATGCTGGAGGAGGGGATCCCTGCTAAAAACCAATAAAAGCTGACCACAAAAGACTGGCATTTAGGAACCACTGCCACGGGGAAAAACTAACCACCTGCCAGTTTGGAGAAGCAGGAAAAGCCCACAGAAAGGGGACTGCCTCGTTATTACTGTAATCACTCACCTGAGAAGGACTCGCTCTTTGTCTGTTTCTCCCGTCACCCCGCTCTGACACCGGAAGTGAAGCACACACCAAGGTAGAAGAAACATGTGCCTAAGAACCCACTTCCCCTTCTCTCTGAGCTGGGAGAACACTCAGAAATTCCTGCCTCTGCTGGGGGGACAGGAAGGAGATGAGCTTTAATTCACGTTTGAGAGTGGAGTCGTGGGTCACGTGACCTGGGAGTGGTGCTGAACTGTGGGGGTTCCTGGGAGGGTAGAGATGACAATGAATAGCTGGCTGTTAGGGAATTGTCAAAGAGACCATCGGTAAACCACTGTCAGAACAAGTCCTCTGTTCTTTGTTTTCAGAGAGGAGTTTGTGCTGTTTCACACCAGCCAGTCTTTTTGCGTGTCATCCTTAATAACCATCAGATACCAGGACTCAGCAGCATGGAGTGATCACACACGAGGGTTGAAGCCTTTAGAGGCTCACTGCCAAACCAACTGAACTAATGGCCTGAGCCTCGTGTGTGTTTGACAGTCAGGGACAGAAATGCTCATTGGGTGCTGTGGAAACCTAGTGATAAATTCTGTGCTGGCGGCCTCATTAGCATGCATGTGTGTGGACTCCAATCAGATAAGGGGACGGGAAGTGTTATTAAATCCGGCAAGGAGAAGTGGGCCAGCTGAGCCTGGTTAGTATTGATTGGAATTTCTTCCCACCAATTAATCTGCTTATTAATGTCGATGTTTGGAGTCTCTGTTTTCATAGGAGCAGCCATCTTTGTTCTTTTTCTCTTTTGCCCTTTCTTCCACCTGATTTTTTTTTTTTTTTGGAGTGACATTTTTCATTTGAAAAAGTAATTTGTGAGTGAGGGCTCAGCCCTGTAGTCTGCAGAGAATTTGGTCTTTCAACTCTCTTCTTCCTCTTCTCCCCTACTTTGTCTTTCCCCCCCCTTATTTTACTGAAGTATAGTTGATTTACAATGTTGTGTTAATTTCTACTGTACATCAAAGTGATTCAGTTATACACACACACACACACACACACATTCTTTTCCAGTATGATTGTCACAAGATACTGAATATAGTTCCCTGTACTATACAGTGGGGCCCTGTTGTGTATCCATCCTGTATATGATCGTTTGAATCTGCTAATCCCAATCCGTCTCTCCCCTCCCCTTCCTCTTGGCCCACCTTGGCAAACACAAGTCTGTTCTCTGTGAGTCTGTTTCTCTTCTGTACAGAAGTTCCTTAGTGTCACAGTTCAGACTCCACATATAAGTGATATCATATGGTATTATCTTTATCTTCCTGACTTCCCTAGAGTATGATAATCTCTAGGTCCATTCCTGCTGCTGCAGATGACATTATTTCATTCTTTCTTTGTTTATGACTGAGCAGTATTCTATTGTAGATATGTACCATATCTTCTTTATCCATTCATCGGTCAGCGGACATGGAGGGTGCTTCCATGTCTTGGCTTTTGTAAATGGTGCTAAACTGAGCACTGGGCTGCCTGCATATTTTCAAATCATAGTTTTCTCTGGGTCGATGCCCAGAATTCCCGCCGCCACCACCCTGTCTTTTCTCCTCTAGTCCGCCGCTCTCGGGGGCGTGGGGACAGAGTGGCCTGGGGAGGGGCAGCAGCTGCGAGTCACAGTGCCACCAACCACCCCCTCGGGTCACAGCCTGCAGAGAGAGTTTCCTCTGAAGTGGCACCTTTTTTCTAGTTTTCTTAAAATAAGTGACCCCCCCTAAACTTTCTATAATTTGACTCCATCTTTGCTAAAATGGCCATTCTACTAAGTCAGTGCTGTGTCCTTCCTGTTGATCACTGCATGCCTTGTCTGTGGTCACCCCTAGACACTGTTAAGTGCATGAATATGTGGAAGCGTCCAGTCCCATCCTGTTTCCCACTTCTCCCCACTGGGATGCTGGGGGCTGCCCCCTACCGTCTTGCCAATACGTGGTGCCCCTTCCTCTCATCACCTCCCTACCCCTGCACATCCCACTCCTTTCACTTAGACACGTGTAGACCGTCCCGCGGGCCCAGAAGCAGTCCAGAGCCCGACACGACGGCTCTGCTTTTGTGCCCACGTTACGCGGATTGCTGTTTGGCGATGTTGTTGATTAGCTCTTTGAGTTGGAAACTGGAATTGAAGAGACCAAGACTGTGGGATCTCACTTCATGTTATTTGTCCCCAAATAGCAACTCGTTGACAACAGATTTTACTGCTAAACTGGCCAGTCACTCGCAAATGGGTATAATTTGTTCTAGGAAAGTGAGTATATCAGACTTACCATAATTCAGTACCACCAGAAAAACAACTCAAAGTCCATGACCTCCTGCAGGCCCAGACAGGTGTGTCATCTTTTTGTGTGAGGAAGGGGACAGCATCATGGCTGTGGAGGCAGGGGACCCAAATCCTCGTGAGGCTTCCTGTAGACTGTGCTGGTTGTCGTCCACACTCAATCCTCACCCTTGAGTGTGTTGAAGGAGTGTGGAGAAAGCCCAGTGACACCAAAGACTCGTAGATGACAAAGAGACCTCAGGAAGAGAGGCTATATTTTCTTCAAAGTAGATAGTTCATTGAAGGAATAAAGTACATTGTGTTGTTAACTGACACTTAGCAAATTGCTGGATAAATGATACAGAAAGGTCTTTCTTCTGAGTCAGGGACTGGTTCATTATAGTAAATACCCCTGCAAGGGTCAGTTTACTTGGACGACAGATGAATTCCCAGGTGAGCCAGCTTCCCCACCCTGACTTTTCAACTGCACAATCCCTGGTTCAGAGAGTTGAAAAGTTTTGTAATCTTGCCAGTGTAAAGATCATAACCCAATCACATTTCTGAATGAATGTCTCCTGCTTGGGTGGTAGATAGCAGAGGGCCGGTTATTTGTTGGATGCTGTCAGAGAAGTGGGTGAGGTGTTAGCTGATTATTCTGGTGAACAGGAGCTTGTTGGCAGAGCAGACCAGGTGACACTGTCCACATGAGCTTTCCGACACATTTCCTAGGAGGGCCAGAAGAGGAGTCTTCCCACTTGGCCTTCAACTGTGTCTTGGGCAAGTGTTTACACTTCGCATGGCCCTGGGTCTTCAAAGAATTTTTTCTTCAGCTTAGGTGATGACAGTGGTTGGTTCCCCTTTGAATATGGGAGTAATACTATATCGAGGGCTTCCTTGGTGGCTCAGTCGGTAAAGAATCTGCCTGCAGTGCAGGAGATCTGGGTTCAATCCTGGATCAGGAAGATCCCCTGGAAAAGGAAATGGCAACCCACTCCAGTATTCTTGCCTGGAGAATCCCCATGGACAGAGGAGCCTGGTGGGCTGCAATCCATGGGGTCACAAAGAGTCGGACAGGACTGAGCGACTAGGCACAGAAATATTACAGAAAGAATCAAGGTAATGAGAACTTTAGTTGAAGGCCGATGACTTTGTTTTGCAGAGTGCTATAGTCAGAGTTCTCCTACTTGAATGACCCTGCATTTATTTCTCTTGTTCCTTTACTTGAACACAAAGGATGCATTTGTCTCAAAGGTCAGACATTTGTCTCAAAAGTCAGTGTATACCTGTGGCGGATTCATTTTGATATTTGGCAAAACTAATACAATTTGTAAAGTTTAAAAAAAAAAAAAAAAAAGTCAGACATTTGCCCCTGCCAGGACTTGTCTTTGGGTCTGTGTATCTGTCTCTGTTGGCTTGAGTGGTTTGTAATGTTTAGTGATTCTGGTAGGAGAATTGCTAGGAAAAAAGAATAGGGAAGGGAGAGAGCTGTCTGGCATTAGGAAAAGGAGTTAGTAATTTTTCTTCCTGCTTCTGGTTAGTTTTGAGGTATTCCTGGTTGAAAGGGCTTACATGTTTTGGCAAAGTGAGGAGGAAAAATACTTTCTTTTCTGTGTGGCTGAACAATATCTGCTCTTTTCTTCATAGCTGCATAACAGCTCTGTAGGTACGAGGTTCTTTGCAGGATTAGATGTCTGTAGTTTGGGGTCAGATGGTTGGTATGTGGTTTACTAGGACATTCTTAGGAAAGATGGCCAAAGAAATTGAAATGGAAGGCTACGTTCTGTCTTGGCCTCCGATTAGTTGCAAAGGTGAGGAGTATATAAGATACTTCCTGGGCTGGAAGTAGTGAGGAGACTGCATCTGTAAAGTTTCTGTTTATTTCATAATGATGTCCAGTAGTAACTCATGAATGGGATAACATCTAACTTGGAAGATTCCTCTTCAGCTAGTTCATTATTAGTCAGTTGATAGAAATCTACCTGCAATGTAGAACACACGATTCGATCCCTGGGCCAGGAAGATCCCCTGAAGAAGGGAATGGCTACCCACTCCAGTATTCTTGCCTGGAGAGTTCCATGGAGAGAGGAGGCTGGTGGGCTACAGTCCATGGGATCACAAAGAGTTGGACATGACTGAGCAACTAACACTTTCAGTTGATAGGAATTTGCTGAGCATTTGCTGTGTGCTTTGCACTCTTAATGCACTTCCTTCATGGTCCAGTGGTTAGGGT
>NW_011494527.1:182479-188170 GCF_000754665.1 Bison bison bison
CGTGGAAAAAAAAAAAAAAAAAAAAGATGGGAAAAAAAAAAAAGATGCCAGGAAAGAGAAGTTCATAACAGTGTGCCATCTGTGCATGCATGCGTGCCAAATCACTTTAGTCATGTCTGACTCTTTGTGACCCCATGGACTGTAGCCTGCTGGGTTCCTTTATCCATGGGATTTTCCAGGCAAGAATACTGGAGTGGGTTGCTATTGCCTTCTCCAGGGGATTTTCCTGACCTAGGGATTGAACCTATGTCTCCTGCAGCACCTGCATTGCAGGCAGATTCTTTACCTCTGAGCTACCAGGGAAGCCCCATGTCATCTATAGTGAGATTCTGAATTATGTCATCAGACTCAGTCTTGCTTTATTTTTTCACAGAAAGTATTATTAATTTTGTTAATAAAAGTGTAATCAAAATTACTGTGGATCAAAGTATATCACCTATTCATCTGTTTACCTTTTTAAGAGTCCTCCACTAGAATCCTTCACGAGAGCAGAGGCCCTGTCTCTTCTGTTCACAGTTTTAGATAAACAATTTAATCTCTGTCTGCTTGTCCATATTCGGCATTCAATAAATTATCTGTTGAATCAAAGGAGTGGACTCTAAGTGCTAGAGGAGGGGTTTTCCAGAAAAGGTCGATGTGAAGCAGGATTTAGTAATAGGTCTAATCTTTACTTCCCTTGAACACATAGTACTCTGCGTCCACTGTATATAGCTTTTAGCTCACTTCGCAGAGTTAACGCTGATGTTTGGAATAGTAGAGCTGGGGACTTGTATCCAGGCCTCTCTGGCTCCTAAACCCTCATCTTCCTGCTACATGATGCTGCCATCCACAAAAATGACCACGTCTTCCCTCCTGCCCCTGAAAGGTCCAGGAGACCACAGGTCAGAGACAGAGATGTGCTCAACCAGGATTTAAGTTGATTGCCATGCTGTGCTGGATGCTCTGCCGTGACTTTTTTCAACCATTTAGTCATTTTGCTACCCAAGAAAATTAAGGTATTTTTTGTGTGTGTGATAAAGTTGAAACTGTATTGCAGACTCCATAGCTTATTATCTGAGAAATTATAGCATTTCTCTCCAGAAATATCTCTAATGAGGCCAAAAACCTGATTAGCCTGAAATAGTTTGGGTAGTGGTCAGGAGAGCTAGGGCTTTTGTCCACTATGACATTAGAAGTTCCCACAAGGCTGTTTGCTGGGACCCAATGTTTGTTTCTTTTGGTTTGACCACCTCATAGCTCTGTAAAATGTCCCTGTACTTGTCTGTCTCATGAACCTTAAAATCATGGGAAAATGGGGGTATTGAGTCCTCCAGTTTCTCTCTGGCACCATTCTAAGGACCAAGCCCCACCTTTGAACTGGTATTTAGTTCTTGAAGATTAGAGTTCTTGCTTATTCTCTTTTAGAAATGTGAACAAAGAAGAAAAAGGTGAGAGTGTGTCTGACATCTTGCCTCTCTCATATATTGTATCATATCATAGCTATCTCTTGCCTTTCGCATATTTTATTGGTTTTCCCCAAATGGGATTATTTTGAGACATGTTTGTGGTGCAGAGCACTTAACTATAGTTTAGAAAGAGCCAGTGGCGAGATAGCAGTGGCATCATCAGCTAGCATGAGCAGAGGGCAGCATGATGGATCCCCTTTTTCCTTTTTCTTTTTGGCTTTGAAGGCTTACAGATTAAGAAATGCTGTGCTGTGAGCTGCCCTGACCGTGGATGTGGAAGGAAGCTATCTCAGTCCCCTCGAGCTCTTGGGTGGATTGTAAACAGCAGACACTTATTTCTCCCAGTCTGGAGGCTGCAGGTCTGAGATTCAGGGCGTGCCAGCATGGTCAGGTTCAGGAGGGGGCCTCTTCAAATTGCAGATTGCTGACTTCTCACTGTGTCCTCATGGTGGAAGGGGCAAAAGAGCTTCCTTTTATAAGGGCACTAATCCCATTCCTGAGGGCTCCACCCTCATCACCTAATCACCTCCCAAATACCACCTCCTAATATCATCACATTGTGGGGTTAGGATTCAACATATGGATTTAGGGAAGAGAAAAACCAATCCATTGCAGAACTTAATGATTACTGAGGGCAGATTCTCTACAAGATTATTTCATATGGCTTTTCTCAAAGAATTGAGAGCGAGATTGTGACATGGGCACCTTTCCTAGTTTAAATACAGACTCAACTGCCAGCCTCCAGTCCTCAGCTGGGGGTTAGGGCAAGCCCTGTGGAACCAGGTAATTTCTTTCCTGGCCTGTGCTCTTTAGAGTTTTGTTATGGCCTCTGGGTGATTATGGGCTACTTTTGGGGGCGGAGAGCAGGGCTATTGGTTTGGTCATAATGAGTTTATAGGATTAAAAGTAAGACTATTCATGATTTTGAAATACAAGCAAGGCACTTAACCATTCTGTACTCATCTTGCATAAATTTTGTGTAAATGAGTTGTAGGTCAAGCAGTTGAGCTATGAGTTAACATGGTGCGGTGACAAGATGTCAGTTTCAGAGATAGTTCTGAGTCCAAGTCTAGACTCACTGGGTGGTTTTCCTCATCTGAAAAGTGGGGAGTTTTTAACTAACCTGATAGGCTTAAAAGTGGCAAGTGCCCAGCCAGGTGGCTGGCATATAGAAGGTGATGGATGAATGTTCATTCTTACCCCTCTTTCACAGCTATTCACACTGTCTTACACTGCTGCCTCTTTCAATGTTTGTTTCATCAGTCGGGTTGTCAGTTCCACGGGGGTAGGGATTGTGTCTCTAGCGTGCTTTTATTTCTCATTATGCCCAGTACAGTGCCTGATACCTAAAAGCCATTTAATAAATCCTTAACTAAGATCATGGCATCCAGTCCCATCACTTCATGGGAAATAGATGGGGAAACAGTGGAAACAGTGTCAGACTTTATTTCTGTGGGCTCCAAGATCACTGCAGATGGTGACTGCAGCCATGAAATTAAAAGACACTTACTCCTTGGAAGGAAAGTTATGATCAACCTAGACAGCATATTAAAAAGCAGAGACATTACTTTGCCAACAAAGATCTGTCTAGTCAAGGCTATGGTTTTGCCAGTGGTCATGTATGGATGTGAGAGTTAGACTATAAAAAAAGCTGAGCACCGAAGAATTGATGCTTTTGACCTGTGGTGTTGGAGAAGACTCTTAGATTCCCTTGGACTGCAAGGACATCCAACCAGTCCATCCTAAAGATAAGTCCTGAGTTTTCATTGGAAGGACTGAGGTTGAAGCTGAAACTCCAATACTTTGGCCACCTGATGTGAAGAGCTGACTCATTTGAAAAGACCCCAATGCTGGCAATGATTGAAGGTGGGAGGAGAAGGGGACGACAGAGGATGAGATGGTTGGATGGTGTCACTGACTCAATGGACATGAGTTTGGGTGAACTTTAGGGGTTGGTGATGGATGGGGAGGCCTGGCGTGCTGCAGTTCATGGGGTCGAAAAGAGTTGGACACAACTGAGCAACTGAACTGAACTTACAGATAGTGGAATGAGGGCTTTCTGGTGCTGTGACATTTTCATGGAGACACTGTTGAAGTGTGTGTATGTCAAGCACTTAGCCCAGTGCCTGGTGAATAGTGGGTACCCAAAGTAGGGGATGAATGAATGAATGAATGAGGCAGAGATTAACTGAATATGATGAACTTCATCATATTAAACCAGCCACTACAGAGCACAGGCATTGCAGGGACTAATGAAGCCTTAATTACAGGATTACAGCTCACAAATATCATGCAATAAGCCAGTTCAATTTTAGGTAGCTATTGAACGCTTAGGAGATTGGGAATTACTGCTATTTCTAGAATACCCTTTAGTGTAAAATATACTAGCCACACAAATCATGTAAACACTAATTAGGGTACTTGGCAATAATGTGTATTTTTTCTAATCTGAATTGTTGACGTTTGGGACTCCCACTTATCAGCTTATTAAGGAATGTAATGCTCATAAAGAAAAGAGTGCTTTGTAGAAGTTCTTTTGAATCCAATCACAAAGGGTAAAGAGGTGGGGGTAGGTGTAGAATTCTGAACTTGCTGTGGATGTGATGACATTAATTCTTTGGACAAGGAGCAGGCTGCTTTGTTTTCTCTTTGAAGAAGGTGTCTTCTTCTCAGGTATGTGCTCCTTGTCACCACGGCCATCAGACATCTGTTGGGTGCTTGCTGTATGCCCAGCACTGTTTGGGGCTCTTTACTGTCCAATTCCAGTTAATCTTTATGACATGTCTACATAAAGTGGGTTTTATTACCTTCGTTCTACCAGTCAGAACCCTGAGACTCAGAGCCTCACAACTATTAAGATTGTTGAAAAAGTTTAAATCATCATAAGTGGACACACATCTTTATTAATCAAAATAGGAACCGTTTCAATCAACACATTTTTGCCAATGTTTGCCAATGAGAAATAAGTTTATTGCTCTAGCATGAAAATCTGTGCCTTGGGATTCAGTGAACTCTTGGAAAGCATTTTCTGCCTCCTGGTCGTGGAAGCATTTTGCCTGCCATAAGTGGTTGAGGTGCTTGAAGAAGAGGTAGTTGGTTGGCAGGAGGTCAGGTGATTACGGCAGATGAGGCAAAACTTCATAGACCAATTTGTTCAACTTCTGAAGCATTGCTTGTGTGACATGTGGTCGGGTGTTGTCGTGGAAAAGAATTGGGCCTATTCTGTTGACCAGTGCTGGTGGGAGGCATTGCCATTTTTGGTGCATCTCATCAATTTGCTGAGCATACTTCTCAGATGTAATGGTTTGGTCAGGATTCAGAAAGCTGTAGTGGATCAGAGTGGCAGCAGAACACCAAACAGGGACCATCACTTTTTTTGGTGCAAGTTTGGCTTTGGGAAGTACTTTGGAACTTCTTCTTGGTCCAGCCACTGATCTGATCATTACCAGTTGTATACAATCCATTTTTCATCGCACATCACAATCTGATTGAGACATGGTTTGTTGTTGTTGAGTAGAATGAGAGAAGATGACAGTTTGTTTCAAGTAAGGATTTGGTCATTGTAAAAGATTAGATAGTTTTAAAACTGCATAGTATAAATATAGTTAAAAATCACTACTTATTTATGTTCATGAATTCCATTTATATAATAGTGCCAATCTTTGTTCTATTTACTGTCTCATGTTCTAGAGAGTAGGATTTTTATTCCTTTTAAATCTAATATGTATCTAATATGTATACAATAAAGTAAAATATCTATATAAAAAAAAACAACCATTTTTTTTTTTTTGATTTGCAGTCACTTTATGAGGCACCCACTTATTGAGCTTTTTCAGTTCAGTTCAGTTGCTCAGTCGTGTCCAACTCTGCAACCCCATGAACTGCAGCACGCCAGGCCTCCCTGTCTGTCACCAACTCCCAGAGTCCACCCAAACCCATGTCCATCAAGTCAGTGATGCCATCCAACCATCTCATCCTCCGTCGTCTCCTTCTCCTCCTGCCCCCAATTCCTCCCAGCATCAGGCTCTTTTCCAATGAGTCAGCTCTTCGCATCAGATGGCCAAAGTATTGGAGTTTCAGCTTCAACCTCAGTCCTTCCAATGAACACCCAGGACTGATCTGCTTTAGGATGGACTGGTTGGATCTCCTTGCAGTCCAAGGGACTCTCCAGAGTCTTCTCCAACACCACAGTTCAAAAGCATCAATTCTTCGGCGCTCAGCTTTCTTTATAGTCCAACTCTCACAT
>NW_011494527.1:188270-207286 GCF_000754665.1 Bison bison bison
AAAATAAAGTCAGCCACTGTTTCCACTGTTTCCCCATCTATCTGCCATGAAGTGATGGGACCGGATGCCATGATCTTAGTTTTCTGAATGTTAAGCTTTAAGCCAACTTTTTCATTCTTCTCTTTCACTTTCATCAAGAGGCTCTTTAGTTCTTCTTCACTTTGTGCCATAAGGAAAACAATAGAATGTGAGCTTTTTCACCTTTCCAATTTGCTTCAAAGGCCGAACGACCATAGCATGGTCTACATTGACTTCTTTGGCAACTTCTGTAGTTGTAAGAGGATCAACTTCAGTGATTACTCTCAATTGGTCATTGTCAACTTCCGATGGCCAACCACTGTGCTCCTCATCTTCAAGGCTCTCATCTCCTTTACAAAACTTCTTGAACCACCACTGCACTATAGGTTCTTTAGCAGTTCCTGGGGCAAATGTGTTGTTGATGTTGCGAGTTGTCTCTGCTTCTTTGCAATCCATTTTGAACTTGAGTAAGAAAATCACTTGAATTTGCTTTTGTGTAATATCATTTTTGTAATCTAAAATAAATATAAAATACACAGCAACTAATAAGTCATTACTGAAAAGTATAAAGCGATAAATGCACATTAAAATGATGTGCAACATTACCACATTTATTTAAGAGTATATTCCAATAGCAAACAGCAAAGTTCAACAATGTAAAACCGCAATTACTTTTGCACCAACATAATAGTAAGGGAAGGTGGGATTTAGAAGCCAGGGGAGGAGCCATGCTCTCAACCACTGCACTTTAAGGCCCCTCCTTATTTCACTGCCCCTGGATCAGGTGATTCTGCCTGTGGGGAGCATTTAGAGGGAATAAGGATGTCTCCTGGGCTTTTGGGGGTATACATATAAGTAACAGACTGGGTCTCAACACTTTGGCATTCAAGTGTACTAAAGAAAATGAAGCAATCAAAAATTTGCATAATTATAAGCATTTAAGAATAGCAGAAAAATTGTGTGGGAGGTCAGGGGTTGTCCTTTGGGTTTGGCAGCTGAATGATTTAATCTGGGAAGGAGCTGTAAAGTGAAGCTGGGGTGGCTGGGTGAGTGGAAGGCAGTTTCTGAGAGAGTGGGTGGGGAGGGTTCTTGAGCTCTGCAGAGAGGGACATCCAGGGAGTGCTTCTTCAAGGTCGCCTCCCGAGGGTGTCTGTGGCCAGTGATTCTGGAGACTGGTGGGGCAGCTGGGAGCATCTTCTCGCGCCTTCGGTAGTGCATGGCAGCCGCTGCACGACAGACCCAGCTCTCAGCAAAGGTGTGAAGGAGAGTTTGGTCTTGGTGCTTCTCTGTTGTTTTCCCTTAATCCTTCTTTCTTCTTTTCTTTGCTCTCACGTGGGTCTTCCCCTGTGCAAAGTCATTTCCCCAGCAGTACCCCTCACCAGAGCCCTCCTGTCCATTTCTCTTGCCTGTGACAAGTGTAGCAGAGTATCGTCTGTGTATTATCGTCTCTGTGTACCTGTTCTGTGTGGGGCTGGCTAGCTGACTGTGATAAATGAACCCACAGGCACTGAGAGTTTTGTTGATGAGCCAGTGAAGCCCCTCCCCCAGCTTCACATGAGCGCCTTGAGGTCTGGGGAGAGAGCCCCCTGAGAAGTTGCTGACACTTTGAGAATGAGGCAGAGTGAGAAGCCTGCAAAGAAGACTGAGCAACAATGGCTCTAGGGGTAAAAGGAAAACAGAGAGTGGTTTCATTGGAGCCAAGGGAGGAAAGAATGTGAGTAAGGAAGGTGAAAACATGGAAGGATGCTCGTGATAGATTAGGTCAACTGAGGAGTTTCCTGAAGTGGTCCATATGAGTATTTATAGAAAGATGTCAGAGAGGACACAGACAAAAAGGTCACTGGTGGTGGTTTCTGGATTTTTTATGTATCTCTTTCCAAATTTTCTATTATGAATATCAGTAAAATTATCAAAAGAGGAAAATGGAAGGCAAAAGCAATGCCAAATGTAACAGACAACTAAGAGAAAGATGTAAATATATCCATCGGCTTTGGCAGTCTGAAGGCTGTTAATGACCTTGACAGAAGTTGTCCCAATGGAACATGGAGGGACAGAAGTCCAATTGCTACCAGTTCAGGAACAGTTGGGAGGGGCGGGCTTGGAGACTGGGTGTAGACTGTTCTTTCAAGGATTTTGAAATACTTGACTGTGAAAAAAGGAGTTGGGATCAAAGGTGAAGAAGTAGACGTTGTGGGGTAAAAGAAAGGTGTTTATAAAATACAAAGGATTGGAATATGTCTTTGTGCTAAGGAGAGAACCAGTTCCATTAAGCTGATAAGGGTACAGGGTGACTGATGGAGCACGGTACCCTAGGAGGCAAAGGGATATAGAACCAAAGAGTAGAGTTAGCCTCAGTCATGGAAAGGGCATCTCTTCCACTGTGGATGAACGAATGGATAGGTACCAGCAGAGATCAGAGTGTATGTGGTTAGAATAGGGCACTCTTTTATGATGGTCCTGACTTTCTCAGGGACATGGTAGGTTCAGACTTTGGTATGAGATAAGGCTGGCTTAGAATAAATGTCACGATGGGCTTCATCATTACAGTAGGTTAGATGTAAGCTCATGAGGGCAGTTTTCTGTGGCACATTCCTGAATGCCTCCTCTGCTAATCATAGTACCTGGAATATAGTACATTTTGTTGTTGTTATTTACTAAGTTGTGTCCAACTCTTTTGCAACCCCATGGACTGTAGCCCACCAGGGTCCTCTGTCCCTGGGATTCTCCAGGCCATAATACTAGAGTGGGTAGCTGTTCCCTCCTCCAGGGGATCTTCCCAACCCAGGGATCTAACCCATGTCCTCTGCCTTGCAACTGGATTCTTTACCACTGTACCACCTGGGAAGTCCAATATGGTAAATACTTAGATAAGATTTGTTGATGCTGTGAATATATGGTTAGAAAAAGAATGTGGTATTCCCACTCAAGTTCTTCATGACTCAGGTCATTCCATAAAGGCAGTCTTTTCAGATATCACAGTCCCAGGGGGAACACAGACAAATGGGAAATTGCCTAGAGAAAGGGAAACTACAGTTTGGAACTGGGTATAAAAGAATGAATAAAGAAGCTGAGGATACATTGTGTCCAAAGTCAAGCCTTTGGAAAGAGATGAGAACCGTCCTCAGGTGTTGTGACAGACTGCCGGCTGAAGACTAGGTGCCCATGTTCCATATTGCTTCCGAGAGGAGAACCATGGTCAACAGTGAGAAGTAGAGAGAAGCACGCTCTCTCTTAAGTTGTCCTAAAAGGGTGGAAAAGACTGTCTCAAAAAGCCATGACTTCTTGGTCACTGAGAATGTTGAGGTGCAGGCTGGATGGTATCCCTCCGGTCTCCAAGGTCCTTTGTGCCAACAGAGGGGAGCATTCTGACCTCTAGACTCTGAGGTGTAATAATACATTTCTACCAGATTTATTGAGTAGGGGTGCATGGGATTTTTGTCATCTCGTGATTTGGACGCTTATCTAGCACTGTTATGCTTTGCAGCTGTGAAGATAATTTAGGTTGACAGAAATGACCCTGAGACACTAAAAAATGCTCAGGTGACGTCTAAATCAAATGAAGTACTGTAGAACGCCCTGAACCTAGTGATTGACACCCATTAGGGATTCAGTAGATAGTTAAGAAGTATTCGATTAAATACTATCTATCTTTTAAATGTTAAGCATACAGGTTATTTATACCTCATATCCATAGTTATCGTGGGGAAACTACTTGATCCGTTGAAAAGAGCATGCATTTTGGAAGCACATCTGAATCTCCTTACCGCTCCACCATTAGCTGTGTTTCTTTTCATGTTTCAGACAGCTCAGCGTGATCCCCTGTGCTTCTCACCAGTTGGTCCCTACTTAAGAAGGAGCCTGGGGAGCAAAATCCCATTCTGACTGCCTACATCTTTCTCCAGTGCTTGGGATGTGGCTGTTTCCCGGAATGGATGATCATGTTAATATCCAGTTCCATGGCGGACATCTTTGGATTTCTTAGGATTTTTTTGTATGAATGGTGGCATTTTTAATCTACAGAAGACTCTGGATTTTGTGACACACATTGGGCATCATCCTTAGACTCTCTCTGTAAGATGCCAGCTCTTAAAATCCTAACCTCTCAGTGTGCACCCAAGACTTCCTGCAATTACCATAGCGTCTTTTGAATAAGCAGCATTGTCTGGACGTCATCCGGGCAGCTCTCGCTGCATTAAGGGGAACGTGCTTGTGGGGCATAGTTTCCCGGCCGTGGGATGATATTCTTGTTTTGTTTCCGTAAGTGTTGCACTGGCGTGGCCTTGTTGGATACTGCTGCAGATTTATCGTCACTCATGCCTAGACCCAAACATTCTCAGTTTTCCTCCCAGTGGCCAAACTTAAAAGGCATCATGTCTGGTAAGGGATGGTGGGTCATAATCATGATAAATGAGAGGCAGTTGAAACAGTTCTGTCAGAGCTGATTTGTCAGAGTGCTGATTTCAGTCCAGTGAGGGAGCAGCCTCTTTATTACCACCAGCAACCATTTCTCTCTGATTCTTTTTAAAACAGCACTTCGGCTCCTGAGACCTTTATTTTTCTTCCTCCTGGAAACAGTCTCCAGTGGCAGTGTTTTTGATAGGGGTGCCTGTAGACCTGCTGGTATTTTCTCCTGTTTCTCTCCCTTTCTAGGCATTGGATCCCATCTATGGCCACCTCTGCTGAACATTTTTATTACCAATGGCTGCTACTTGTTAAGAAAATCCAGAGTGCATAGGTTCGCATTGACAAAGCAGATACACTGCGGGGTTGGGGGTGGCGGTGGTGGAAATTTGCTCTTAGGAGACGATTTGTCACCTTGAGTCAAGATTCACTGCAGGTTTCCTTCAGATAACGCTCTTCCTGTGCATTTTGCATTAATTCCTAAGTTAGCATCATGGCAGCAGAGCGGTGGGGAAGTGGCAAATTCAGAGCATAAGTTATTATTTTAGCTCTGCATCCTGAAAATCCATTAGAGAAGACAGATCTTTCTGTTTTAGCAGGGAACAGTAGCAAAATAGCACACTGTCGTAATTGGCTGTAACCTTTTGAGAAGATTCGTGCCTACGTCCCAAATGCTCCAAACTATAATACTCAGACCTCACCCCTAGCGGTCCCCTAGCCCTGGAACTTTTACCAGTTGTAAATCAAGGCCTAGATAAGAGACCCTCACCGAAACCTGTGACCCTGGCCTCCCCACCCACCTTCCACCCTCCTCTGTGCTCTGAGGCACTGTGTGTGTTTGAGTGTGCGCACATTCACTCATGTCCAACAGTGACCTCCTCACTATTTTCTTGTGGCCAAAATACACACTGGACTTGGAAGTGATATCCATGGCGGAGGAAGCGATTTTGTTAGCAAAGTTAAACCAAGCAATCTAGCCAAAGCCACGCTCCTGTGGGTCTCATGAACGCCCTTCCCTCCCATGCATCTAGTACTGGTGAGCGCGTCCAGGGTTTCATTTGAGGCTTTTAAAGTTAATATCACAAACCTTAAACCTCTCAATTTGGGTGCTTTGATATTAAAAACATTTAACACGCTGAAGTTTTGCTCTTTGGTTAAATCCCTTTTTTCTTCTGGGTACTTCCAGCAACTTCCTGGGGAAGCTGAAGTTGGTGTGTCCCACCTCTTGCTCCCCTCACTTAGGGGCACCTGTGGTTAGCATCTGTGATTCAGTTAGCATCTGTGACTGTGTAAATATCAACCTGTAAACCCCACAGCACTTTAAAGAAGAAAGTGGCAGAGGCAGACAGTGAACAATGACGTTTACTCTTGAGGCCACACTTTAAGCGGGAGAGTTCTCTTTTGTTTATAGAGAGTGACAAGGAAAAGAAGAAGGAAATGAATGAGTCAGAGAAATGAGGAGGATGAGGAAAAGAACAAGAAAAGAAGGCAGTTGATCTGGGTTTGTTAAGCACCTCCTGAGTTCACAGTTTAAGTTAGCCTCTGGGGGGAAAATAGAGAAATGCTGCAATTCTCTGATCAGTGTCTTGACTGTGAGATGGGGAGTCCCACGTACCCTCAGACCTGATGAAGCGGCTTAGAATTGGTAAGAAACAGCACATCAACTGGTCTGAAAGGAGTAACTCAGTCCCAGATGAACACCTGAATTTTGCAGAGATGAAGAATCATTGGCCACCCACATTCAGTGGGATCAGCTAGGGAGATTTTCCTTGAAGTGAATGCTGAACCCATTTTGAAAGATCAGATGGTGGAAAGAACAACCAGAGATCTTGTCTGATTGAGGGGTGGACTGGCATGGTTGTGGGGCTCAGACATGGGAAAGAGTGAAGTTCTTTAATTGGAGTGGAGAAGCTATTTTGGAGACACGTAAGATGGAGTTGATGGCATAGGAGGGAGTCAGCTGGAGATTGATGTTTAAAAGCCAGGCTGATGAGATTTAATTTAGGACCTGATGCAGTGGGAATCCACGGTAAGCAGGACCCCTTTGTCAGACTAGATGCTTCTGAGGACAAAGAATTGGCGTCTCCTTTGCCCGAACAGTTCACTTCTGCTTTTGCCTGTTGGCCAACCTGCCGTGTCACCACGGAAATGTAGAGTTTACACCTGTCAAGACTGTGGGCCTGCCTCCGTGGGGCCCTGTCCAGCACGGCTGCCTCAAAATCATCACACCACAAACCCAGAAGAATGGAACGCTTCAGCCTCCAGCCAGGCATTTCTTCAGCGCACTTGTGTTCAGAGCACGTTCTCCTGGAGACCCAAGGGCATTGTACCCGCACAGTCGTTTTTGAGTGGTTCTCGTTTGTTTCATAGTGAACCTCTTCCTAACCGCAGTTACAACTGAGTGAGAGGATTAGGACCAGCAGGGAGTGGGGGTGAGAGGCAGGGATCAGAAGGGAGCCTGGGGGAGACGCGGTCCAGTTGCTGATAAGAGGTGGCAATGTGGGCCCTGGGTTTGGGATCCGCTGATGGAGTAAAGGTTGAGAAGGGGGTTAGGAGCAGGGAAGGATGCACGCTCTCCTCTCAGCCCCCTCCCTTGGTGAAACAGGGAAGCACATGTACCTGCGTCCTACAGACATCCGAGTCTGCCCCTCGCAGACCGCTGGCTCATCTGAGTGTGCCCCTCGCAGACCGCTGGCTCTTTGTACCCTCCCTCTTTTAATCCGATAGTTGCTTTCAGCATCCTCTCAGGAGGAAGGTGGGAAGACAGGCAGGCAGCCAGGAAATCTTGGTGGTTATTAAACTGAGGCTTTGAGGACCTTTTTATTAGCGATGAGACTCAGCTCCACGGCACTAAAGAGTACAGACTCCCACTCTCTCTCCTCTGCTCAAACCTCCCAAGAATCTGTTTTATATGGTGTTTATTTGTAACCCAAAATACATGTGGGCCCAGGGGCCCTGGGGATTGCTGAGGCATCAGCATGCTCTCAAGCAAAGAGGGTCAGCAGCCCCAAGGGGGCAAGTAGTGCTCCCCTTCTGTGCTCCCCTCCCCTGGGCCTTCCCGTCCCTCATCTGTGACTAGAAGCTCGTTTTGAAGGATGGCGTCTTAAAGACTTGCTTGGTTTTTCAGTCTCTGACTGTCAGGACTGTGATATTGTGAAGACTCCTGCATCACTGAGACTCTAACTTGGAACATCAGTAAGTGTGTGCGTGCCCACTTAGTTGGTCTTGTCTGACTCTTTGCAACCCCATGGACTGTATGTAGCCTGCCACGCTCCTCTGTCCATGGGATTCTCCAGGCAAGAATACTAGAGTGGGTTGCCACTTCCTTCTCCAGGGGATCTTCCCGACCCAGGGATCGAACCCCCATCCTCATCGGCAGGCAGATTCTTTTAACAGTGTGCCGCCTGGACAGCCTTCTGGAACATTAGTAAGCAGCTTTAAATGGGTTGAATGAGTAACCTGCATAGTATTGATACTTTCTGGCCCTGCCCACCCAGCAGTCCCCCATGATAAGGAAAGGACCTGGTCACCTGACTCTTGTATCTGTAGAAAAGAGGGGACCAGAGTGGAGGGTCTGCAGTGATTAGAAGGTGAGACGTTGGTTAATGGACCAAGTTGCGGTAGAAGCTACTTTACTCTGACCCGCCCGCACAGCCTCTGCAGGCTCATCTGTAGCCAGTATCAGAGGTTTGGAGAACAGCTGGCTGTCCTCCGGGTTAAGCTTATTCAACAGAGCTGCATGCATGTTGAATCCATAACTTTTGAAGGGAAACGGAATATGCCCCTTCCCCCAAAGATGCCACTTTGGCACGTGGATTATTCTGAGCCGAAGGCAATCAAGATCCAGCTGACTCAGGAACAACGTTTCCCTCTAACTTAGCTATCTGAAAGAATTTGGGTAGGGGGCTTATACCAGAAAAAGAGCTATTACCAGAGAGAACGTATTTATCTGAAAGACCATCTGCAGGGCAGGGCAAGGTTCTAATTGCCCTAACATCTGCTCTTCTGGTCCTCCTGTGAATTCCCTTCCTGCACCTGGAAGCCCCAGACCCCATCCCATTCCTCAGATTAGGGCATTCCTTGACTCTGATTGTCTTGTGGACTCCCTGACATATGTAATGAAATTTGTTTTTCTTATTAATCTGCGTTATGTCACTCTTACTGTTAAAGAACATAGACGAGCAGGAGAAAAAATTTTCCTCCCTTAGAGCTTCATCCCCTTAGCACTAAGTGACCTGGTTCTAATGAAGGCATAGTTAAGGCTAATGGTTTTAAGTGAAAAGCATCCCTGAGCAAGCAAGCCCAGGGGTCTTGCTCTCTTCATGTGGTTATGAAGAATATAGGGATGCTAATCATTATGATAATGGCATCTTGTTTTTTCCTGAATGCAAGTGTGCATACTTCCATTTATAGGAGTGTTACAGTCTCCAGATTCCTTCAATTCAGTTCAGTCTCTCAGTCGTGTCTGACACTTTGCGATCCCATGAATCGCAGCACATCAGGCCTCCCTGTCCATCACCAACTCCCGGAGTTCACCCAAATTCATGTGCATCGAATCAGTGATGCCATCCAGCCATCTCATCCTCTGTCATCCCCTTCTCCTCCTACCCCTAATCCCTCCCAGCATCAGGGTCTTTTCCAATAAGTCAACTCTTCACATGGGGTGGCCAAAGTATTGGAGTTTCAGCCTCAGTATCAGTCCTTCCAATGAACACCCAGGATTGGTCTCCTTTAGGATGAACTGGTTGGATCTCCTTGCAGTCCAAGGGACTCTCAAGAGTCTTCTCCAACACCACAGTTCAAAAGCATCAATTCTTTGGTGCTCAGCTTCCTTCACAGTCCAACTCTCACATCCATACATGACCACTGGAAAAACCATAACCTTGACTAGACAGACCTTTGTTGGCAAAGTAATGTCTCTGCTTTTGAATATGCTATCTAGGTTGATCATAACTTTCCTTCCAAGAAGTAAGCATCTTTTAATTTCATGGCTGCAATCACCATCTGCAGTGATTTTGGAGCCCAACAAAATAAAGTCTGACACTGTTTCCACTGTTTCCCCACCTATTTCCCATGAAGTGACGGGACCAGATGCCATGATCTTTGTTTTCTGAATGTTGAGCTTTAAGCCAACTTTTTCACTCTCCTCTTTCACTTTCATCAAGAGGCTTTTTAGTTCCTCTTCACTTTCTGCCATAAGGGCGGTGTCATCTGCATATCTGAGGTTATTGATATTTCTCCCAGCAGTCTTGATTCCAGCTTGTGCTTCCTCCAGCCCAGCGTTTCTCATGATGTACTCTGCATAGAAGTTAAATAAGCAGGGTGACAGTATACAGCCTTGATGTACTCCTTTTCCTATTTGGAACCAGTCTGTTGTTCCATGTCCAGTTCTAACTGTTGCTTCCTGACCTGCATATAGGTTTCTCAAGAGGCAGGTCAGGTGGTCTTGTATTCCCATCTCTTTCAGAATTTTCCACAGTTTATTGTGATCCACACAGTCAAAGGCTTTGGCATAGTCAATAAAGCAGAAATAGATGTATTTCTGAAACTCTCTTGCTTTTTCCATGATCCAGCGGATGTTGGCAATTTGATCTCTGGTTCCTCTGCCTTTTCTAAAACCAGCTTGAACTTCTGGAAGTTCACAGTTCACGTATTGCGGAAGGCTGGCTTGGAGAATTTTGAGCATTACTTTACTACCCTGTGAGATGAGTGCAATTATGTGGTAGTTTGAGCATTCTTTGGCATTGCCTTTCTTTGGGATTGGAATGAAAACTGACCTTTTCCAGTCCTGTGGCCACTGCTGAGTTTTCCAAATTTGCTGGCATATTGAGTGCAGCACTTTCACAGCATCGTCTTTCAGGATTTGAAATAGCTCAACTGGAATTCCATTGCCTCCACTAGCTTTGTTCGAAGTGATACTTCCTAAGGCTCACTTGACTTCACATTCCAGTATGCCTGGCTCTTGGTGAGTGATCACACCATCGTGATTATCTGGGTCTTGCAGATCTTTTTTGTATAGTTCTTCTGTGTGTTCTTGCCATCTCTTCTTAATATCTTCTGCTTCTGTTAGGTCCATACCACTTCTGTCCTTTCTCGAGCCCATCTTTGCATGAAATGTTCCCTTGGTATCTCTAATTTTATTGAAGAGATCTCTAGTCTTTTGCATTCTGTTGTTTTCCTCTATTTCTTTGCATTGGTCGCTGAGGAAGGCTTTCTTATCTCTCCTTGTTATTCTTTGGAACTCTGCATTCAAATGGAAATATCTTTCCTTTTCTCCTTTGCTTTTGGCTTCTTTTTTTTCACAGCTGTTTGTAAGGCCTCCCCAGACAGAGATTTTGCTTTTTTGCATTGCTTTTCCATGGGCATGATCTTGATCCCTGTCTCCTGTACAGTGTCACGAACCTCAGTCCATAGTTCATCAGGCACTCTATCAGATCTAGTCCCTTAAATGTATTTCTCACTTCCACTGTATAATCATAAGGGATTTGATTTAGGTCATACCTGAATGGTCTAGTGGTTTTTCCCTACTTTCTTCAGTTTAGTCTTCAATTTTTTTTTTCAATTTAAGTCTGAATTTGGCAATAAGGAGTTCGTGATCTGAGCCACAGTCAGCTTCCGGTCTTATTTTTGCTGACTGTATAGAGCTTCTCCATCTTTGGCTGCAAAGAATATAATCAGTCTGATTTCGGTATTGACCATCTGGTGATGATTCCTTACCCCACATGTATTGTATCAGCTGATCTTTACAGCAGTTCATACTTGAAGGTGATTTTAGCCCTCCCAGTATAAGTTCAATGTACAGACTTAAACAAAGGCTTACTGACAAGGTCACGGGTACAGGGACTGGTAAGTGGCAGAGGAGGACCAAGGCCATGTCTCTGGCTTCCAAGCGCTGCCTTCCTGCTTGTCCGGTGCTTTGCTGCTGTTGCTGCTTGGGCGTGGTCTAGCGGGGTAAGGACAGCAGGGCTGAGGCTTTCATGATCTTTCAGCCTTTTCTGCAGAGGGGAAGATAGAGTTTTGGAGGAGCTAGAGTTTGGGTTTTGGTTTATGAGGGAAGAGTTGAATCTTTCTCTAGGATGGAGGTTATAGGCTTGGGTTCATCAGCACAGTACTTCAATCCCCTGATCTACTGGCTTTGTGGAATGAAAAGGTTAATTTTTTTTTTTTTTTAAGGGTGTTGGCATCTAATGACATGAACCTAGAAGTTTAAACGTAGACTGAATATATTCATGCATTCATGCTCAGTCATGCAATTATGTCTGACTCTTTGCGACCCCATGGATTGTAACCACCAGGCTCCTCTGTCTATAGGATTCTCCAGGCAAAAATACTGGCGTGGGTTGCCATTTCCTCTTCCAAGGGATCTTCCTGACCCAGGGATCGAACTCACATCTCCTGCATTGGCAGGTGGATTCTTCACCACTGTGCTGACTAAATATAGCTGGACTTTAATCTCTGTTTTATAAATTTCACGGTATTCTGTTGCAAAATAGGACATAGCATTTTTAAATAGGCAGCTTTTCAGAGTTGCATGTGAAACTTTCATCTTTCAGTAAAGATGTTGGCAATTAGCTCAGCTCAAATGTGCCCTCTGCTTTGAAAGTGACCTCTCTTTTAGCCTTCTGGAGAGGCTAAGGTTTGCAGTTGCCTGTTAACCAACTGCTGTACTATGCTTGGTCACTCGGTTGTGTCCGACTCTTTGCGGCCCCATGGACTGTAGCCTGCCAGGCTCCTCTCCCCATGGGGATTCTCCAGGCAAGAATACTGGAGTGGGTTGCTATGCCCTTCTTCAGGGGTAGCAGCTCTAAACAACACAAATTTATTGTCTTGCAGCCCTGGAGGTCAGAAATCTGAGATGGGTCTATACCAGAGGGCTATAATCAAGATGTGGCTGAGCTGCGTTCCTTGTGGAGTCTTTAGGGAAGAATTTCTGTGTTTCCTTGCCTTTTCTAGTTTTGCTAGCTTTTACTTATTAAAATTCCATTACGATGTTTACTGGGTAGAAAGATATTAAAAGCGGATTATGTTTTCTGCGTGTATCTTCCTTTGAAAACTTTTAATAATAAGTATATACCTCCCTTTGTGAAAACTAAACACCAGTCCTTTGTCCACCAGCTAGAGGATGAGGCTTTGACTGGTGGGTCATCACAGGCTTTGGCTGATGGAGAACTCAGATGTAGGCCGAGGCCAAAGCTAGAGACAGGCTCGAGTCACGGGAGCCACTGCCCCTGAGAGCTAGGTTGAGGGCACCTCTGCAGAGAACTCTAATCCGGAACTCGGGGGAAGCCCAAGTGAACTCAGGTGAACCAAAGGTGAGGTCACCTTCCTGCCAATGCAGTGCAGCCACACGTCTTGCCCTTCCCAGCTACTGAAGGCTCTGGCCTTTAAAGGGCCAGTCATTGCAGGTTTTTACATCTCTTGAGGTTGGAACAGCTTTGGGGGCTGCGTGACTGTGACTTTAATGGGGGAAGGAGAATTACAGAGTGTGGTGAGACGGCAGGGTCCTCGGGGGTCTGTGTTCCTTAGGAATGGGTGTCTTCTGAAGTCTCTGCCAGTAAGAGGGGCAAGTCCTTATAACCCTTCCGTGCTTGCTAACTGCTCACAGTGTGTCTGTGCGGTGGTGACAGTCTATCAGAAGTGTAAAAAGCTATTGGAGACTGTGGAAAGTGATGAAAATTAGTGTTAGATATATAAATACTGTTGATGGTAGCTAATTATAGCACATGTGGGCATGCACATATATACTCACACAAATTGAAAACTGCCTAAACGAAATTTAGTTTAGTTGAAATGACCATCATAATAGAAGAGACATCTTCTGATGAATAACTGTTCAATTCAGTGGTACAAACAGTAGGTTCTCTGGGTTAGAGACTGAGAATATTTAACAGAGACTTTATAGAGGAGTTGGGAAACCAGAGAGGGTGGAGGGGGTGAAAATGGTGTGCTCAGAGGCACAGAAGTGTGAAGGCCCCATTTGTTCAGGATTTCAGGACTAGTGGGAAATAGGGTGGAAAGATAAAGCAGAGCTGGAATAGAATGTCAACCACTGCCTGCCCCATCCCAGCCAAGAAATAGATAATTGAAGATGGGAAGTCAGCAAGCCCACCTCGGCTCAGTCCGCAGGGCAGAGAAAACTAAGCTTTTCTGTGTCTTGGGTGCCTCATCCCCTTATCTTGCTGGGGTCTGGAGTTCATGGCAAAGGGTTTGACAATAACTTGGCAAGCTGGGAAGCTGTTGGGTAAGTCCTGGGACAAAAGTGTTGTGATTTTAAGAATAATGCTTTACCATGTGGATTCTCACCACCCCTGTCCCAACTGTCAGACACATTCTTGAGTTTTTCCTAGTGATTATGAAGGAAGCAGCTATTTTGTTTCCCCTTCAGATACATCTACTAGTTAGCAACAATCCCCAGGTATCAACCTCTTATGCCCAACTTCTTAACACGGTCAGACTTCTGCAGGAAGCCCATCTAGATAGGGTATGGTCTCTGCTTGTGGGGCAGAAGGAAACTGTTTAGTCTATTTAACATTTTATTTGTATTTTGGCTGCCCTGGGTCTTGTGGTGAGCTGGGGCACTCTGCAGTTGCAACGTGCAGGCTTCTCACCGCAGTGGTTTCTCTGGTTGCGGAGCAGGCCCCATAGATGTGGTACACAGGCTTAGTTGCTCCTCGGCATATGGAATCAAATCCTCGTCCCCTCCTCTGGCAGGCATATTCCTAACTGCTGGACCACCAGGGAAGTCCCTATTTAGTCTGTTTAAAACTTGAACTGTGTCTTTCTGGCCCAGAGCTCCTTGGCCTAAGTGTTAGTCGCTTAGTCGTGTCCAATTCTTTGCAAACCCTTGGACTGTAACCCACCAGGTTCCTCTATCCAATTCCCTTTGCCAAGGTTTCTTCCTGACCCAGGGAGCGAACCTGGGTCTCCTGCATTGCAGGCAGGTTCTTTACCTTTGGAGCCACCAGGGAAGAAGCCCTACTTGGCCTAACTTCTAAGTCACTTCAGTCGTGTCTGACTCTGTGCGACCCCATAGACGGCAGCCCACTAGGCTCCCCCGTCCCTGGGATTCTCAAGGCAAGAACACTGGAATGGGTTGCCATTTCCTTCTCCAATGCATGAAAGTGAAAAGTGAAAGTGAAGTCGCTCAAATGCCTTTGTAATTCATGAGCACCTTCTCCCCAGTAAGATTCCTTTTTATACAGAGGATGTTTCTTCAGTTAATAAAATACTGGTGGATGTTTCTGTGGAGACTGCTTTGCAGATGTGGTTGAACAAGAGGAACATATCACCAAAAAATGCTCTCACTGTGGTCAACAGCTTCATAGAACACAGACCTGGGGGATTCTGAAACTAGATTTTACCTCTTCTGCATAAAATAGGTCTGGTCATCAGTTCTTCACGAAGTTGTTGTAACGATTAGAAACAGGATACATAAAAACACCTGAAACTCAGTAGAGAGTAGACATTGTAAATAACGTCTACATTTTATATCAGTTCCTCGTCCTGAGTGGGCTTTTGCCATGTTGCATTGATTCTGTTTGAGATGGTTTTTAATTAGGAAGGTGGCGCAGTTGATGGCAACCACCCCAGGCAACGTTCTCTGCAAGCAGTGACCCCACGAAGCCAGCAGGCAGGGGCAGGGGGCAGGCCTTGTGCAGACTCAATCTCCCACAGTTGCTGACAGAAGAAAAAAAAAAATCTTTTTAGTTTTGCTTTGCTGAGAAGGTGGTGCTGAATGCTCTCTTCCACTGGGAACTCAGTTTCAGTGTGCAGCAGATCTCAGTAAGTGGGGTCACACCGCTGCTTTTCTAAAAGGAGACGCGTTTCTGTTTTTATTAATCATGGAACTGACACGAGCCTGGCGGGATTTGTAAAAGGAAACAGGTTCATGTTCCTTCTTGCGGTATCCATTGCCTCCTAGAAATTAAGAGAGAGGAAGGGAGTTTTTTGTTTTTCTAGTCGGAAGACCATACACTCTTCTGGTTTAAAACAAGCAACCTCATGTCGTTGGAGACCTGCCATTTGTGAGTTTCTGGAATAAAAGGAATTCTCAGATTTTTGTCGGCTGTCATTATTGAAGGAAAGTAGCAAAGCCATGATGCCAAGAGATGCCTAAAATAGCTGTGCATGTAATTATGGGACTAGATGCTTCCTCGTCACAAGCTTGGAATTCAGTTCTTTTTGGAGTTGAATCTAATATTAAAGACCATTGATGTGGATGGACAAGAAGAGGTTTTTATTCTATACTGAGGTTTTCTAATACATATTCAGTTCAGTTGCTCAGTCGTGTCCGACTCTTTGCGACCCCATGGACTACAGCACGCCAGGCCTCCCTGTCCGTCGCCAACTCCCGGAGTTTACTCAGACTCATGTCCATTGAGTTGATGATGCCATCCTACCATCTCATCCTCTGTTGTTTCCTTCTTCTCCTGCCCCCAATCCCTCCCAGCATCAGGGTCTTTTCCAATGAGTCAGTTCTTTGCATCAGGTGGCCAAAGTATTGGAGTTTCAGCTTCAACCTCAGTCCTTCCAATGAACACCCAGGATTGATCTGCTTTATGATGGACTAGTTGGATTTCCTTGCAGTCTAAGGGACTCTCAAGAGTCTTCTCCAACACCACAGTTCAAAAGCATCAATTCTTTGGCACTCAGCTTTCTTTACAGTCCAGCTCTCACAGTGCAGCTCATTTTTATATAGTGAGATACAACAATAATCTCAACATAAAACCAGTGTTGGGTGACAAGAGTATTAGGATTGGAATGAACTTGTTTTATAAAAACTATTATCTGCAAAATTTCTGTAAACAGCAGTTACTCCTTATCCTTTTGAACTTGGTTTGACCACTCCATTTTTTTTTAACATGCAACCTTCTTACACACACAACTGATTGTATGATGTGAAGGAGCAGTGAGCAGCATGTGAGCAGAAGGAGCAGCATAGAGCACCATGATGGAGCAGTGATTATCTTTTTGCAAGTTGGAGGTTGCAGAGATTTGTGGTCCATTTTTTTTTTGCCTGTTGAGTGTTCTGCAGCAATAACCAAGTAGCCTCTAGGGGGCAGCGTAAGGCCAGTTAAAACCCCTGTGCCTGGGGCTGTTGGTGGGGTTTTCTGACTGTCCAGCCTTTCTTGGTCCATGAAGCAGCATCCCTGCTTCTCCTGGCCAAACTCACTCACTCTCTAGACCTTGCCAAGGTAGGGATCTTTACCATTAAGCCTCTAATACCCTGCTTGCCTCCACTCATCCTGTTCTTTTCCGTACTCTTAAGCTCCCCTGGTCTTCTTTGTACCATATGATACAGCAAACAAGTCCCACGTCAGCTTAATGATAGAATTGGTTTGCTGTCGTTTCACAACCAGCTGTACGTGTCCTTTGGGCAGGAGCAACCTGGTATGTCTTTGTGTGTCTCATAATACCAGGAATGCCCTGGAAGGCTAAATAAATCCTTGGCCACAGCTGGATTATTCCTTAGTCTGTAGTGAGTGCTTGGTGCTGACTTGATTGTTGAGATGGTCTTGTTTCTGTGCAAGAGAAAGTATTTTCTTCGCTTCACTTGTTTCTGAAATGCGTGCATTCTCACGTGCTTTCTGGTTTGTTTCAGATTGAGATGCAAGATAGGAGGGCTTTCAAAATAAGCCCAGGGGTGCAATGGAAAACACGGATGCTCGGTGCCAGAGATGCATATTTGCATCTAGGTTCTTCCTATTCTCAGCCCCAGTTTTTCTCACCCCAAAAGTGGGGCTGTCGAAGCTGATAATTTACCATCTGACCTGGAGCACCTTTGAGAGTGAAGGAGGACATTTAAAAATATTGATAGTCACATAGTCGTTGTTGTTCAGTCGCTCTGTCGTGTCCGACTCTTTGCAACCCCGTGGACTGCAGCATGCCAGGCTTCCCTGTACTTCACCATCTCCCGGAGCTTGCTCAAACTCATGTCCGTTGAGTCGGTGATGCCATCCGACCATCTCATCCTCTTTCATTCCCTTCTCCTCCTGCCCTCAATCTTTCACAGCATCAGGGTCATTTCTGATGTCAGCTCTTTGTATCAGGTGGCCAAAGGATTGGAGCTTCAACTTCAGCATCAGTCCTTCCAATGAATATCCAGGACTTAGTTCCTTTAGGATGGACTGGTTGGATCTCCTTGCAGTCCAAAGGACTCTTAAGAGTCTTCCCCAGCACCACAGTTTGAAGGCACCATAGTCCTTGGAAGTATTTATTGACTGGGGAATGCTTTTTATATTGTATCTTTTGGCTTGCCTATGAAAGTGTTCTATTTAAAAATTATTTTCAAAATAACATTTCCAACAAAATATTAAAATAATGAATAGGACAGCCTGTCAGTGGGTTCAGTGGATTGGCATGCTAGAACAGCATATGGTGTTTCAAAGAATCAGGTCGAGTGATCCATGTAAAGTGCCTAGTGCCATGCTTGGGACGCATGGTGTGTTTAGGAAATGAGAATTTCCTTTTCCTTTATGGAATAAGGTTGGACAAAGAAGCACTGACAGCAATAAACAAAGACCGATAGGCTTTTTAAAGAGACCCCTGCAAGGAGGGTGTTCTTCTAGCTCTCCAGATCCTGACAACACAATGTGAGTTTTGTCCAGCTCTAGCAGGAAAATACTGATTGAAGAACACGGTTCTGCTTGTATGTGGTCAGACAGCTGTCTCAGCAGTAGAGCACTTACCCTAGCGGGGGCTCTGCCTTTCGGGTGATAATTTGGCTGCCCTGTGAGCACAGAGCTCTTCTCCTCACTTGTGAGTTTGTCACTACTTCTGGGCAACTTGCCTGGAAAGCTGGAGGATCCAGCCTGCCAAGGCTACCCCTCTTCTGCAGAAGCCATCCTGCCGTTTAGGGGCCTGAACTCAGCAATTGTGCTTAAATACTGGGTTTACCTGAAACTTGATAGTTTGAGCTGTAAAATACATACCTACCGTTAAGGCTGGTATCCCCCACTCAGTTGTGTCTGACTCTTTGCAACCCCATGAACCGCAGCCCACCAGGTGCCTCTGTCCGTGGGATTCTCCAAGCAAGAATACTAGAGTGGGTTGCTATGCCCGCCTCCAGGGGATCTTCCCGACCTAGGGATCGAACCTGTGTCTCTTACGTCTCCCTGCATTGGCAGGGGGATTCTTTACCACTAGTGCCACCTGGGAATCCCCCAGAGGCTTCTGTGCTTGCCACCTCCCGTGTGACAGAGCGTTCAGGGAGTGCCCCGTGGCCGCCTGGACGTGGGGAAGGGTCTGCACATGGTGAATAGCGATGTGTGGCAGGAGAATCAGGCAGGGAGTGGGTGGCGTTGGGGGCCAGCGCTCCGCAGGGCTCCTCATGGCCTCTTCTTTCTCCAGGTACGTGTACATCCCAGCGGGCGGGTCACAGCATGGCCTGCTGGGGGCCCTCTTCTCCACTGCAATGACGTTCGCGTTTGTGAGCTTCTGGCACGGCGGGAACGACTACCTGTGGTGCTGGGCCACCCTCAACTGGCTGGGGGTCACCGTGGAGAATGGCGTCCAGAAGCTCGTGCAGAGGCCGCACGTCCAGCACAGCTTGGTGAGCAGGTCCTGGCTTGTGCGGCAGGGGCAGCCAAGCTGGGTGG
>NW_011494527.1:207386-234011 GCF_000754665.1 Bison bison bison
CCCCTGCCGCACAAGCCAGGACCTGCTCACCAAGCTGGGTGGACTGGGTTTGGGAGGGTAGGCAGTCATCACGTTTACCCGCATTGAGGGCCATTTCTGCCGGATTGGCTCAACATCCAGAGTGTTCCTGGAGACAGGACAGCTGAACAAGAGGTGTTGGCTCAGACAGTAAAGTCTCTACCTGAAATGCAGAAGACCTGGGTTTGATCCCTGGGTCGCAAGATCCCTGGAGAAGGGAAAGGCTACCCACTCAGTACCTTGCCTGGAAAATTCCATGGGTGGAGGAGCCTGGTAGGCTACAGTCCATGGGATCGCAAAGAGTCGGACACTACTGAACAACCTCGCTGCTTCACTGGCTGTAACTATAAAATAATTCATATTTATTATGAGAATTAGAAAATTCAAAAGAGTATAAGGAAGATGTCTCCTCAAGAGAAACCACTGTTAAATCCCTTCTAAATTATTTTTTTGAGCAAAACTTGTTTTAGTTACTGTGTTTTTGACTGCTCTGTGGCGTCTTTGCTGTGTGTGGACTTCCTCTGGTTGTGGCGAGTGGAGGGCTCCTCTCTTGTGCACAGGCTCAGTTGCCCCACAGCATGTGGGGTCTTAATTCCTGGACCAGGGATCGAACCCATGTGCCCTACATTGCAAAGTGGCTTCTTTCTTTCATTCTTCAGTGAAGGGTAATTACGTTATTGTGCTGGGTTCTGCCATACATCAGTGTGGATCAGCCATAGGTGCACACATGTCCCTTCCCTGTTGAGCCTCCCTACCACCTCTCACCCCCCACCCCATCCCGCCCCTCTAGCTTGTCCCAGAGCCGCGGTTTGAGCTCCCTGAGTCACAGCAAATCCCCACTGGCTCTCTATCTTTCAGATGTTAGTGTGTGTGTTTCCCTACTATTCTGTATCCATTTGTCCCGCCCTCTCCTTCCTACCCCGCCCCCACTGCGTCCAGAAGTCTGTTCTCTGTGCTGCATCTCCATTCCTGCCCTGCAAATAGGTTCATTGGTAGCAAGGTGGATTCCTGACCACTGGGCCACCAGGGAAGTCCCCCTTTCTTCTAAATTTTTTCTCTCCTCTCTCTACACACGCACACATGTACATTGCACACACATACATGTATAACGTTTTAAACATACCATTATCCTAGAGATACAGTTGTATCAGGACTCTCTTCTATGTCATCAAATACATTTCTAACAACCCTTTTTAATGGCGTTACAGAATTCCATTATGTGGCTATACCATAATTCATTTGATCAGTCTCTTATCAACATATTGTTCTAATTTTTTTTTGCAGTTAGTGGTTGCATTGAGATGACTGTCATAACAAGGGTGAATTCTTGAATGTTTAACATTGCTAAGTTAAAGATTTTTCTTACTTTTAAAGTTTGCATGCCTACTGCTTACCTGTTCCTTAACTGCCCAGTAGACAAAGTTTGCCAGTTTGCATTCCTACCAACGGTGCCTGAGAATGCCCTTGCCAATCCTGAGTAGTACTGGTATTTTTAATCTTTGCTATTTAAATAGGTTTTAGCAGCATAACAATCAGCTAAGGATTTAAGACACGTTCACAACCTTTAGGAAAATAACTTGGGAAATTAAGCATTTTTTTTTACACACATGTTTAGGTGATTTAAAAGTATGAGCAATGTTTTGCCATGTAAATGTGGCAAAGGATGTATTAGATATTAGAATCTTACAGGAATCTTCAATTCTGAATATGTAGCTATATTCCGATAACTCTGAAAAAAGTAGCTATAAAGAAATATGCCATTATCAGTGTTGATGGCAGGCAGTAAAACACAAAAAATTTACTGGGAAATGATTAATGTAAGTAAACTCCCCCAGTATTTGCAGCTAAAGCAAATATATTTCAAAAAGTCAACATCACCAAAATAGAATACATTTGAGTGTTTTTCTATAAAGATAGCTCTGTGTGTGTGTGTGTGTGTGTGCGCGCGCGCTCACTCAGTCGTGTCTGACTCTGCGACCCCATGGATTGTAGCCCACCAGGCTCCTCTGTCCAAGGGATTTAGATTCAATAAAAACTGAATCAAAGCACATAGCAAAAATATCACTCCTAAAGGAATTTAAGTATGTTCTTACATGTTTAAAGATAAATATTTTATTCAGTTCTAGTACCCAGCAACCAGCGGGAAAGAAATGTCAGTGAATTCCAATAGAAAGTGGAATTTCAATGAGAGTCATGGCTTTGTAACACAAAGAAAAACCATAAAAAGTGGTATAATAAAGGTTACACACTTCACCCTTCAAATCTGAGTAGTCTTCCCCAAAGCGGGAACCTCATCAGACACGAAGGCCAGAAAATTCTTTTCAGCCCAGATTGAAGCCCTGTGACACATTTCTGTGTACCCTCATAAAGGATCTGACATTAACCTTGAACTTAATCTTAAGAGTTCTGTGGACTTTGAGCCATGGATTATATTACTAATAAATCTAAAATATTAAAAGAGTAACCCAAACTGTGCGATGCAACCTATGACTTATTAGAAAAAAAAAAGTGTTAGTTGCTCAGTCGTGTCCAACTCTTTGTGGCCCCGTGGACTGTAGTCCGCCAGGCTCCTCCGTCCATGGGATTCTCCAGGCAAGAATACTGGAGTGGGTAGCCATTCCCTTTTCCAGGGGACTTCCCGACCCAGGGATCAAACCCAGGTCTCGTTCATTGCAGGCAGATTCTTTACCATCTGAGCCACCAAGGAAAGCCTTACGGCTTATTAGTTTTGGCTAAAAATGGAGGAAGGCGGTAAAAAGACTTGCTCACAGGGTGAAGCACTTGAATGTCTGCTGTGCCACATCACAGCTCATTCCAGGACCTTCACGTATTTACCTCATCTGAGCTTCTGCCCACAGTTCAAGCACCTCAGTGTACAGTAATTTTTGAACATGCCATTTTTTTTGGTGAGATATATGTCTTGTATATTGCAGATGTGGTGTCTAGTTTACATATTTATTGAGCAAGGACACATTTTGTAAAACCTGTTTTTAGCACCTGTCTTGCCTCTTGACAGCCTGGTGATTACTTACGGCAATTTAGACTCAGGAATTCTTTAAGTTCAAGGTCAAGGCCCCGTTATTATTTGTGTTCTGTATGGTTAGCTGTGTGTCTGAGTTCATTTCAGTACGTCAGTACACAATTAAGCCTTCTAAATTGGGCTTGTTCTTTAGTTCTTTTTCCACCTGTCCACTCAAGGAATTCTCCTCCATTGCTCTGTTTCTTATAGAGTTCAGTACAGATGCTGTTTTCCTTCCGAAAAACATGGCTGGCCTTCCAGATGTACATAGCCTTCTGAATAAACTGTTTCCCTACTTGGGTTGCCTCCTCGCTCTTTTCATGAATCCATTTCCCATTCTTTTCTTTATTGAGATATAATTGCTGTACAACATTGTATAAGTTGCAGGTACACTAAGTACAACAGTGATTGACAATTTTTAAAGGTTATACTCCACCTAACAGTTGTTATAAAATAGTGGCTATACATTTACCTTTTGGGGGACCACAGTCCAAATAAGACTTAATGCCTCCTTGGCACTTTATTCCATCTGATTTTAATCTTCCCGATGATCTGACAGTATTTTTGCAATGGGAGCTCACTCCCCATGCCCTTATGCACTCTCCCCAAGGCATTCATCCTTCATCTGTTTTTTTTTTTTTAAGTGATGGATTGAAAAACATGTGAATAACAAGGATTATCATCCCTTCTTTTTTGTGTCTTCTTTAACCTCAAAGCTTTGCCTGGGGCACAAGAGATATTAAGATAATTTTTTTTTTTTTTGCTATGCTGAGCAGCTTGTGGGATCTTAATTCCCCAACCAGGGATCAAACCCAGGCCTTTGGCAGTGAGAGCACAGAGTCCTAACCACTGGACCACCAGGGAATTCCCTGGAGTGGGATTTTATTTCTTGGTGACCGTTGAAGTGTTGAAGATCGGAAGCCCTCTGCCACTCCAGGCAGGGCTCTTCCTTTGAACTTTATGCAGGAGTGGAAATGTCCACTGTGTTGTCCAATCCGAGTAGTCATGAGCCACACTGAGTACTTGAAGTACTCACTGAGAAACTAATTTTTAAATTTAATTAACTTTAATTAATTTGAATCTCAGTAGCCCCCACGTGGCTAGTGGTTTCCATTTGTGGCAGTAGAGTTCTAGAATGTATCCCTTTTCTAGAAAGAAAAAAAATAGAAGAATGTAGTATTTGACTCTGCTGTAATTTAGGAAGGTTTTTATTGCTGATGGGATGCCTCATATATGCAGCTGACTACTGAACCTCTCTCCCCTTGATCATCTCACAGATGTCTCAGACTTAGTATGCGGAGTACTGACTTGGTGAACCACCTGGTCCCCAATAATTCCAGCTAGCTCCTCTCCCTCCAGCATTCTCTACTTCTGCAAAAGCCACCATCATCTTGCTAGTCACTCATGGCCAGGCCCCTCAAGTTGCCCTTTGTACCTTCCTCTCTCGAAGTCCTGCCTGTATGTACTGTACGTTCTACCTCCTAGGTAGGTCTCAATTTCTAAAAACTGTTTCCATCTCCACTGAGTCATCCTAACCCCACTGTTACCATTTCTTGTCCAGTCTACCAAATAGCTGTGAACTGGTCTCCCTGCTTCCACTTCTGCCTTCTTTAGCTCGTTATCCTCGCAGTGCTGAGTGATGCTTGTCAATAAATAACCTAACCAATTAGCCTCCAATTAAAATAAAAAAATACAAAAAATAAATACCTAACCACGTTGTCATCCTTAAAAATCTCCAGAGGCATCCCATTTTCTTGGGACTCAGTCCCCAGTATTGAAGATGACCTGTAAGACCTTGGCTGATTCTCGTCTTGCTCCTTCTCCGCATCCTCTCTGGCTCTCTTCTCTCACACCCTGTTCCTCCTTCTGTTCATTTTCATACCTGGCCCCTCCAGCCCCAGCTCCCTGGCACAGGCTCTTCCATCTCTAGGATGCTGTTATTCCTTTCCCTCCTTTTCACCCTTCTGACTTCGGCTTGAATGACAGCTTGCGTGGGTACCATTTACTGATCCTCCTAAGTCAATCAGGTCCCAACTGGTAACCCCTTTGGGGTACCTTGTATGTGGTCTCTTCAGCTGTACTTATCACAGTTACAGAGAAATGTTCTTTTACAATAGCTTGTTTAATCCTTATCTCCCTCTCTAAACTGGTAAGCCTCCCTACATCAGAAATCTGTATCTGTTGCCAAAAAATCTTGGCTCTGTGTGTACCAATGTCAAACAGAAATATGGAGACAGAGTTATGGAGGAGAAGGAAAGAGTGGTTTTATTACTTTGCCAGGCAAAGGGGGAACACAGTAGGCTGGCACCTCAAGAACTGTGTCCCCCTCCTTGGTGAGTTGGGAGAGGTTACATTGTCAGACAGGGTATGTGATAAAAATCAATCTTCACCCCTTCTTCTGCAAAGTTTCAAAAGGATAGCGTTGATGACTAGATTTAAGTGTCATGGAAAGTAGATGGGGGAAAAGTGGAAACAGTGACAGATTTTATTTTCTTGGTCTCTAAAATCACTACGGATGGTGACTGCAGGCATGAAATTAAAAGATGCTTGCTCCTTGGAAGAAAAGCTATGACAAACCTAGAGAGCATATTAAAAAGCAGAGACATCACTTTGCTTTCAAAGGTCTGTATAGTCAAAACTGGTTTTTCCAGTAGTCATGTATAGATGTGAAAGTTGGACCATGAAGAAAGCTGAGTGCCGAAGAATTGATGCTTTAGAACTGTGGTGCTAGAGAAGATTCTTGAGCGTCCCTTGGACAGCAAGGAGATCAAACCAGTCTATCTTAAAGGAAATCAGTCCTGAATATTCACTGGAAGGACTGATACTGAAACTCCAATACTTTGGCCACCTGATGCGAAGAGCCAACTCATTGGAAAAGACCCTGATGCTGGGAAAGACTGAAGGCAGGAGAAGGGGATGACAGAGGATGAGATAGTTGGATGGCATCACCGACTCAATGGACATGAATCTGAGCAAACTCCGGGAATTAGTGAAGGACAGGGAAGCCAGCATGCTGTAATTCATGGGGTTGCAAAGAGTCAGACACAATTAGCGACTGAACAGGAACAAAGGGTCTTAAATGCTCTGTCTCCTAATCTTGATGAACCTTTCTGGTCCCTTTAATCTTACGTCAGGTGGTTTTATTGCTGCTTCTCCTTTGATTAGCAACTGTTCTACCTGTTGGAACTCAGAGAAGGTCAGGGAGGCTGGAGTCTTCAGGCAAAGGAGGACAAAAAGGCTTCCATGCCCAGGAGCCCCACAGGGCCCTGCTTGGCATCATATCCTTGACACGTATCATGATGCCTGGCGCAGTGTAAGCATGCAGTATATACTTGTTGAATGAATGAAGGAGTGAATATATTTTCTGACTTTACTGAGGGGCTTGTGAGAAGAAATAAGCTTATGCAGCAGCTTGAAGAAGATTGGATACTGGAAGAACTCACTAAGACTGAGGCTTATTGAACATTATACAGGGAGATTCTTATGTAGAGGGATAAATACTAATTGGTCTAGTGATGGTAAAACACTATTTTAATGTTGACTATACGTGTGTGTGTGTGAGAGAGAGAGAGAGAGAGAGAAAGGGGTAGGGAGCAATTAACCTTCCTGGTACCCCGCTGCTTTATGAGAGAGGGGGATTACGGGCTGTGATTCACTGAGGCCCAGAGCTGACAAAGGCATTTTGACAAAGTACCAAGCAAGGTGGATGAAGAGGAGTTACTGCTAAAGCAACACGCTTTTCCTCTGTATAAGTACTCTCCCGGGGAACTAGAATTTGTGTTCAGCATGGAAATCTTTTAATAAGTAGAAACATTTTGAAGCATCAGTAGAGACGCACTACTTGCTGATTCTCTATTTGATCTCTGCTTTGAAAGAAGACACCTTCAGGCTGCTTGTTAGTCATTCCTACACAAAGGAGAATCTACATCCCAAGCTGCTCTACCACCCCACCTCTGATTTCCGTTTCATTGAATAATTTAAATATGTCCTCCTCCCCCAGCCCTTGTCCCTTCTTCTTTGCTGAACTGATTGATGTTCTTTCTGAAGCAGTAAAATATCTATGTATAGACTTTATTAAGAGAACGTGCCGCCAGTGAAAGTCATGGAGGGTCAGTCTCGTGGTTCTCAGAGGGACCTGATGCTTTTGTGTGTCAGAAAGACTGCAAAGCTCTGTAGTGATGTCCATTTCAGTTTATCAACTATATTGATCAGTTTGATTTTGAAGAGGAAATTGAGAGATCAGTCAACTTGAGAGGATAATAGATTGTAAAACTATGACATGACCTACCCAATGATTTCCTAGTTTGGTGGAATCCTAACTCATCAACTGGCAGTTGGCTTGGTTAGAAAACCTTTTCACTGGAAGTCAGTAATCACAGCCCCAACTAACTCACTGAAGAACTACAAAGCACACTGGTCTGAGAAGAGTTATTCTGTTGGACAATGACTCCTGATCTTTGTCCTCCACTTGGATCCATTTCAACAAAGATCAAGTGCTAACTGTCAATAATTACTTTTCTTCAGACCATAACCCTTCTTAGACTGAGCCCATTTAGGCAGAGCCAACCTTATTGCTCATCTAGGAAAAAATTTCCGCACCCTTTGTGGGAGACACATTGCAGCCGGAGAACTCTTCTTAGTGAAAGACATGTCCCGCCCCCTCCACCCCCTTTTTTTTTTGCATGTTCTTTCAGTGTGTCAATGCATACAGTGCACTGGTCTATCCAGATATAGTGATGGCGTCTATTAGTCAGTTCCACCCTCTCATGAACAAGGTATCTTGCCTGGTCTCTTGACAGGGTAATCATCTTTGCAGTAGCTGCTTTGGATTAAAGAGACAGTGAAACCATGGGATGAGGAAAACCTTTTCTCTGAGAGGAGCTAAGGGTTTATATTTTTTTAAAAAATGGACTTGTCTTTATAAACATCATAAAATACTGATTGACCTATTCTTCCCAGGCATTGTGCAGAAGAGAGGTCTGAGCTAGAGACAGATGTTTGAGAGCATGTAGTTTATATTTTGGAGCCATGAAAATGTCTGAGACTTTCTAAAGAGAAAGAGTACAGAAAGCGAAGAAAAGGTAACTGCCTAAAAATGAATCCAAGGACACCAACATTTAGAATTTAGATGGAGAAAGAGGGGCCAAGAGGTGGGAGGGAAATACAGAGGATGATCTCATAGAGATGAAGAAAAAGGTTTTTCAGAGAGGGAGTGGAGTGGTCCACGGTGTTGATGCTATTAGGGGGAAAAGTTAGGCGAGATTAAAGAAGGATTATGGCTCCATGTCAGAGTGCTAACAGGAAGAGAAAAGAGCAGTGAGTCGTTGTCCCGGCCTGTGAGTTTGTGATTCGGTTGCAGAGGCAAGATGTGTGCAAACCAGCTGAGGACCAGTATTAAGACGTTATCTGCTGAGACCAGGCTGAGTCCTGGAGGCAGCTGATGTTCCCGAGGTGGCAGAGTGAGCCAGGCTTTTAGGAAGGTTTATTTAAAGAGCTGGGGCTTGAGTAGGACTCGGAAGATGTAAGATGGGATTTGGATAGGTCAGTAGAGAGAAGACAAGCTCGAAGCCCGGGGAATAGCACACACGACCCGAAGTCAGGAGTGGGCACGCCGTGTTCAGGGGAGGAGGCTGCCTTGACAGTCAAGGGGCTGTCACCGGGGAGAATGGAGGAAAAGAGGTTAGAGAGACCAAGTAGTCCCCACTCTAAAGAGATCTGAGTGCCAGATTGAAAGATACAGAAGTGCGAGCCGCTTAACCAAACAGGAGAGCATTAAGTTAACATGTTGATCCCACACGTCCAATTAGCCTGTTGTACCAGCTTGCTTGCCCTCACCAGGACCCCTAAGTCTGAAAAGAGCAATGCCTGTTGTTGGGAACAGTGTGTTCCCTGGTGGATGGTGACATGTTGGCACCCCTCTCATTGTCTCCCACCCTGAAGGATCATTAACGACGTAGGGAACGCTGCGCCGTTCCCTGGCTGTACGTTTTCTTCTCTGGGGGAATACAAACCCATGCTTTAACCCTTCTTGGTCTTAGTGGGAGAATTCTGCAAAGCATTCCACCGGTTAGTTCAAACATGTTTAGAAAGACAAAAGCACTTTTAAAGGTTCTCTTAAACTTCCTATTACTGAGTCCGCTGACAGCAGAGCCTTAGAATAGTCAGGTTTCAGGGATTCAGACCCTGGGGTCTGGCTGGCTCTGGAGTTTCTACTGCCTTGCCTGTCCCTCCCAGTTTAGGCTTGAGCTGGGCAGCGGCTGCCGTCTCATCGTTGCTGTGGCCCTGGGACTCCTGTCCGTTCTCCCCTCTTAAGTGCACAGCACAAACCCTTGCCCTGGGGAATTGTAGCCTTGGAAAAGAATACTGAGCCAAAGATGAGATCCATGGCTTGAATGGAAGTACTTGAAACAGGCCTGTGTAGGTGGTTTGTGAGATAAGGTTCTTTACCTGAGAGACCCTGATTTCTGCTTCTATAGCACAGATAAGTGGTGGTCCCTCTAATCAGGCTTGCTTCTCTGATAGCTCAGTTGGTAAAAGAATCTGCCTGCAATGCAGGAGACCCTGATTCGATTCCTGGGTCAAGAAGGTCCCCTGGAGAAGGGAGTGACTCCCCACTCCAGTATTCTGGCCTGGAGAATCCCATGGACTGTATAGTCCACTGGGTCGCAAGAGTCAGACAGGACTGAGCAGCTCTCACTTCACTCTGACCACAGTGTAGTGCCTAGCAGTTTTCTAGGGATGGACTTAGGAAGAAGCACAATCTTACTATGTACCTGCTGAAGCGTTGGATATGTCTTTCTGAATCTGGGTCTCTCTTTTCCTCCCAGAAAATCCAAATTACTGACTGAAGGTGGCAGAGCTTGAGTTTCCAGTGTTCCTGCTATCAGTGGAGGGGTAAAATAGCCCCTTCTTCCCCAAATAATATGCACATACTTAGCACAATGTGTTTTTACAATGTATATTTATTTACAATGTATATTTATATATTATGTATAATGTATGTTGGGTGTATGTGTTGTGACTGTATATAGCATATATATACACACACACACACACTGTGCATTTTTATATGTGCATATGTATTCATTTTTTAAAGCTCTGAGAAGTCAGAAATGTGCAAGACTTCCAAAATATCTCACATTCCTTCCAGGGCCTAGAAATAAAAGCTGCTTAAAAAAGCATATCGAACAGCTGCTGGCCTTGTTTGAGATGAGCTGGATTGGAATAAATGTACTTGTGATCACCAGCATGTATGGAAACACGAATTTAAGGTGGCTCTTGCTTTTTCCTCTGCTGCCAACCCTGAAAGCCACTCAGTGGGCCAGAGTAAGTGTTGGAAGGGTCACTGTGTATCCCCTGAAGGGTGACAGGAAAGAATATGATGTAAGAGGTGCAGGACATCTACTAAGCCAATTATTCAGCTTTTGAAACTGATGATATTAAAATACTTTTTACTGTGAGAAGGTGAAGAATAAGGATAACAGGTATAATAAAAATTCACCTTTTATTTAAAAATACAAACACAGAGAAGTGTGTGGAGGGTTATACACTGAAATGTCAATGATGGCTAACTATTTACTGGTGGGATTATTTGTAATGCATATTTTCTGGGTTTTGCTCACATATTTTCAGCCTTTTCTACAGTGAATAAGTATCATTAACTAATCAAAGGTTATTGAGAGAAAAGGGAAGAGAGAACCCACCGTCAGGAAGCTTTGCTTAGCTGACCCTGGATGCTCAGTTTCTGTTAGAAATTGGAGGTTAGTCATTCTCAGGAGTAGATGAGCATGAGACTATTGTAAGTGCCAGCCTATGCCATACAAGGAACTCTGCCAGACTGCACAGAGATCTTTCTCATTCCTTACGTTATCTACCCATCACAACAACCCTTCAGGGCAAATGTTACTACCTCCAGTTTTACAGATAGGGAAGCTAGAGACCGGGAATGTAAGTAATTTGTTTAAGAACAGATGGTTGGTTTGATTAGAAAGAAGTCAAACTCGGTCACACGTGATCTATTCAAGCTTCTTTGACTTCAGACAAGGAGTCTTCCTTGATACTCGAGCTGCTCAAGTGACTCAACTACATCCCATCTCCTTGATGCTTGTGCACTTCTGGCACTGGATGAACTGACAACACAGCCCTCAGTTCTTAGGCCACTTGTGTTTTGACTGGCTCCACACAGCCTGACTATGGAATAGCTCTTCTTCTTTTTTTTTTTAATTTTATTTTATTTTTCAACTTTACAATATTGTATTGCCAAATATCGAAATGAATCCACCACAGGTATACCTGTGTTCCCCATCCTGAACCCTCCTCCCTCCTCCCTCCCCATACCCTCCCTCTGGGTCATCCCAGTGCACCAGCCCCAAGCATCCAGTATCGTGCATCGAACCTGGACTGGCGACTCGTTTCATACATGATATTATACATGTTTCAATGCCATTCTCCCAAATCTCCCCACCCTCTCCCTCTCCCACAGAGTCCATAAGACTGATCTATACATCAGTGTCTCTTTTGCTGTCTCGTACACAGGGTTATTGTTACCGTCTTTCTAAATTCCATATATATGTGTTAGTATACTGTATTGGTGTTTTTCTTTCTGGCTTACTTCACTCTGTATAATAGGTTCCAGTTTCATCCATCTCATTAGAACTGATTCAAATGTATTTTTTTTAATGGCTGAGTAATACTCCATTGTGTATATGTACCACAGCTTTCTTATCCATTCATCTGCTGATGGGCATCTAGGTTGCTTCCATGTCCTGGCTATTATAAACAGTGCTGCGATGAACATTGGGGTACACGTGTCTCTTTCCCTTCTGGTTTCCTCAGTGTGTGTGCCCAGCAGTGGGATTGCTGTATAACTCTGTGAACAACTCTGAGCGGTCCAGTTGTGGAGTGCACATAAGGAAGAGATTACTGAATAGCCCACTCTCTCCTCTCTTGATTCCACCTCATCTCATTCGGGTCACCTCTAACTCCCTCCTCACTCTTCTCTTCTCCATATAACGCTGTAAACCTCTCTGGCTGAAACAAGTTTCAGGGCAAGACATACCAAGCAAATTCTCCAGCAGCAAGAAACACAGCCCTGAGCTCCAAGATACAGGCAGCCCAAAGTCACCCCAAAACCATAGACATCCCATAACTCATTACTGGACATTTCATTGCACTCCAGAGAGAAGAAATACAGCTCCACCCACCAGAACACTTCCACTGCTGGAATAGCTCTTCTGAAAAATCGGCCCAAGAGAAGTGAAAATGTCCCCCAAGCACTTCTACCGCGTTATCTCGTGTGATTTTAATAAGTGTTAGTGTTAGTCGCTCAGTCGTGTCTGGCTCTTTTGCGACCCCATGGACTGCAGCCCACCAGGCTCCTCGGTCCATGGGATTTTCCAGGCAAGGATACTGGAGTGGGTTGCCATTTCCTTCTCCAGGGGATCTTCCCAACCCAGGGATCAAACCCAGGTCTCCTGCACTGCAGGCAGATCCTTTACTGACTGAGCTACAAAATAAGTAGCATCATTATCCCTGTTATACAGCGGGAAGAACTGAAACTCAGGAAGTTTAAAAAAATATATGTTTATGATTCAAAACTCAAATATTACACAAGCTTTCATTTAGATAAATAAATAGAAGAGCAGTCTCCATTCCTCCTACTCTTATGTTCTTAACCCATCAGAAGAAACTTTAAGTTCTCTTAATTGTTTCTGGTATTTACCTCTGTCTTTCTAAAGTATATTCTATTACTCTTCATTTATAAATTATAAATAGTAACTACTTTCTACATGAGGTTTTAACCTCTTAGACCTACTCCCCACTTCTCCTCCTAATGCAATAATCTCTATATTTTTTGTTAAATCAGAAGTCATTGTTTACAGTATCATTACTATGTTACATGTGGCTCCCCCATTAGCTTCCAAACCAGCCAGTGTACTATAATTGCATTTCCTTTCTTAGTCAACTGTTTCCCCAACTCAGAGTAAGAATCGCCTTGCCTGTTTTGTTTGAGTAAGTAGTTTACTCTTATCATGTCTTTCCAAACTTTTCAGAATAGTATTCTATTTTGCGTGTGGCCAGGCCTCTCTGGCAGTCTGTCAGCTCTCTTTAGCTGGAGAATCTTTCTCGAAGACCTCCCATCCTCCCTTCCCATTTGGATTATTTATCTTCAGATCTGCTGTACAGCTGTCATCATGAATGTCCCCTCTCCTTTCTGCGAGGTTGTCTTGGCCTCAGATCTCATTGTTTTTTCCCCCCTTCCTTTGATTTGCTGGGTCACATCCTTCAGTAGCTTCCTAAGAAAAGAATCATGGGTAAGATATCTCTATATATATATAGAGAGAGGGAGGGACCTAGTATTTCTAAAACTCTCTTTATACTCTCATATTTAATTGATTATCTGAGCACTGAATTTTAGGTTGAAAGGCAATTTATCCTGAAAACTTTTCAAGATACTGTCTTCTAGTTTTTAATGTTACTGTTGAGAAATGCCATTTGATTCTTGATTCTTTGTATGTAATCTGTTTTTCTCTCTAGGGACTTAATGCAGATATCTTTGGTAATGCTGAAATGTCACTCTACTTACTGTCCTTGACTGGAGAATCTCTCTAATGCAATTTATTTATGGGAAAAAAACCTTCATAATGGGTTGGGGTGGGGAGAAAGACGGACTTTTATCTTTGTGGTCTGTATGCTCATAACCCAGGTTTTTAACCAATCTCTGCTTTTTCCCCACCATGGTTTACTCTGCCATCTGTGGTATATGGTGTCTCTAATGCCTGTTACTTCTGGGGACTGGTGTATGAATGACTTTCTTCTCTTTGGCATCTAGTGTTCAGGTTTCTCAGCTCTGTTAATTTATCCATCTGCTTTCTATCTTATAAGGATGGTATGACTTTGCTCATTTGCTGTTCACTGTTCACTATTTGCTTCCATTCCCTGACTGTGGGAATTATACCTTTAAGAAGATTTATAGCTTCTTAAATGTTTACTCCTCATTTTAATGGGGTTTGTAAAGGGAGCAGAGATGTCTCATCTACTGTGTTTAACCGAATGTCGCTAAAAGAGTTCTCTGTGATGTCATTTGGTGAATCACTTTCAAATGCTTTACCTATTTGTCAGTTGTAGGTTTTTAAATATCAAATTTGCTTTAAAAGCATGCCTTGCCCTTAAGTGGTTGCTTTTGTGTTTGAACAGGGTATAGCTGCGGCCATAGCTGTGACATCCTAGGCTTATTTGGTTGCCTCCAGGGACCTCAGTGCTGCCTAGAGAGGAAGGCTTCCAGTACCATGAGCAGTCATGACTTGGGTGTGATGGTCATCTCAATTCTATCTTCCCACCCATGTTCTTTGACTTGGTACTCAGGGGACATGGCCAAGCTCTAAGGTCATTCAGTGGAAAGATTCCTAGGTTTCCTTGTTTATTCTTTATGAAGTCATTCATGACTATATGATCTTGGAGAAAAACACAGATATGGCTGAAGTTCCTCTAAGATACCCATCACCTTGCTCATTCACTTCCCTGTCATGAAAGGTAGCCATTGTCATCAGGTTGCAGTATAGCCTTGCTCAGCTTTCCTACTTTGTGTATATATATGTGTTTGTGTATGTGTGATTTAGAAATGTATAAATATTTTAACATTTGCACTTTTTTCCTTCCTCATAGTATGTTTTAAAGATATTTATATATTACAGAATGCAGAGCTGCATAACTGGACATATTGATATGTCATAAGTTGATTTATTCTATTGTTAAAGTTCTTCTATTGAAAATTTAGGTTGCTTCTATTTTTTTTTTCTTTTGAAAACACAGCTTCAGTAGGATGCCTATCCAGGCCTCCTTTTCATAAAGTGTTTCTTTAGAGTAGATACCAAAAATAGAGCAGAAGTTGGTAAACCATGGTCCAGGGACCAAATCTGGTCAGCCTGTTTTTGTATGCCTTCCAACAGGAATGCTCTTCACATTTTACAATTGTTTTATTCGATGATCTGTACTTCCCTCACTGATTACAGATCACCTTCAATATATTGTAAATATCCATATACACATGGGTTAATGTGGGGGTTCTCTTTTCTGTTGTATTGACCTGTTTGATTATTGCTGTTTTAAGCACTAGAGTTTTGAATGTTAGCAAGGAAAGTGCTATGCTCCTTTTCATTCTGTTTCTGAGTTACATTTGCTGTTTGTGCACATTGCTGCTTCTATAGGAATCTTAGAATTCCTGAAAAGTGAAGTTTCTCAAAATGCCCTTTGGTATTTATATTGGAATTTATTAGATTTGCTTTTAATTGTATCTTTATTTGAGTAGAGTTGACTTATCCATGGTGCTGAATCTTCTCAGCCTTGAATACTTATTCAGGTCGTCCTGTATATTCTCACATAAGGTTTCATCATTTCTTTGAAGACTTGTGCATTACTTTTTGGATTATTGTTGTCCTGTGGGAAAGGTATTGATTTTTGTTTTGAGTTGATCATTTTGCATCTACGTTAGATAATTTTTTTAGCTCTAGTGATTTTTCAGTTGTTCCTATTGAATTTATTAGATTAATGGTCATATCATCTACAAATAATGATAATTTTGGTTTTGCCAACAATTTTCGCTTATATTGCATTTAATTGTCTTACTCTATTTGGTCCATTGGTACAGTTTTGAAAGACAGAAGAAAGTATTTCTTTTTCTTGAATCTAGTTGGAATACTTTCTCTGGATTTTTAACATACCTTCTTTATCAACTTAAAAAAGCTTGCTTTACTGGCATTTATTGAGTGATCATGTGATTATTCTCCTTTATTTAATCCCATGAGTTACATGGATTTGTAACACTTTTAATACTGAATCATCCTTCCATTCTGGGTATAAATCTTACTTGATCAAGAGTTCTTTGAACCATTCCTGTATTTGATTTGCAGCTATTTAATTTAGAATTTTTTAAATTGAAAGATAGTTACTTTATAATGTTGTGTTGGTTTCTGCCGTAAAATACCAGTCAGCCATAAATACACATATATCCCCTCTCTCTTGAGCCTCCCTTCCACCTCCACATCCCACACCTTAGGTCCTCATAGAGCATGAACCTAAGCTCTCTGTGCTGTACAGCAACTCCCTACTAGCTATCTGTTTTAGCCATAGCAATGTATATGTTTCAACCTGGCCCTCACGATTCATCCCACCCTCTTCTTTCTCCACTGTGTCCACAAGTCCATTTTCTACATCTGTGTCTGTATTCCTGCCCTGCAAATATGTTCATCAGTACCATTTGTCTGGATTCCACATTCAGTTCAGCTCAGTTGCTCAGTCGTGTCCAACTCTTTGGGACCCCTTGGACTGCAGCACACCAGGCTTCCCTGTCCATCACCTACTCAAACTCACGTCTATCACATCAGTGATGCCATCCAACCATCTCATCCTCTGTCATCCCCTTCTCCTCCCGCTTTCAGTCTTTCCCAGCATCAGGGTCTCTTCCAATGAGTCAGTTCTTCACATCAGGTGGCCAAAGTATTGGTGTTTTAGCTTTAGCATCAGTCCTTTCAATAAATATTTAGGACTGATCTCCTTTAGGATGGACTAGTTGGATCTCCTTGTAGTCCAAGGGACTCTCGAGAGTCTTCTCCAACACCACAGTTCAAAAACATCAATTCTTTGCTGCTCAGCTTTCATTATAGACCAACTCTCACATCCATACATGACTACTGGAAAAATCATAGCTTTGACTAGACAGACCTTTGTTGGCAAAGTAATGTTCCTGCTTTTTAATATGCTGTCTAGGTTGGTCATAGCTTTTCTTTCAGGGAGCAAGATCTTTAATTTCATGGCTGCAGTCACCATCTGCAGTGGTTTGGAGCCCCCCAAAATTAAGTCTGTCACTGTTTCCATAATTTCCCCATCTATTTGCCATGAAGTGATAGGACCAGATGCCTTGATCTTAGCTTTCTGAATGTTAAGTTTTAACCAACTTTTTCACTCTCCTCTTTCACTTTCAACAAGAGGCTCTTTAGTTCATCTTTGCTTTCTGCCATAAGAGTGGTGTCATCTGTGTATCTGAGATTATTGATATTTGTCCTGGCAATCTTGATTCCAGCTTGTGCTTCATCCAGCTCAGCATTTCTCATGACGTACTCTGCATATAAGTTAAAGAAGCAGGGTGACAATATACAGCCTAGATGTATTCCTTTCCCGATTTGGAACCAGTCTGTTGTTCCATGTCCAGTTCTAACTGTTGCTTCCTGACCTGCATACAGATTTCTCAGGAGGCAAGTCAAGTGGTCTGGCATTCCCATCTCTTGAAGAATTTTCCACAGTTTGTTGTAATACACACAGTCAAAGGTTTTGGCGTAGTCAGTAAAGCAAAAGTAGATGTTTTTCTGGAACTCTGTTGCTTTTTTGATGATCCAGTGACTGAGTGACTTTCACACACAGTGGACTTGTCCAAGGGCTGGCCATTCCCTTGGAGATTCCATATACATATGATAGTATATATTTGTTTTTATCTATCTGACTTACTTCACTCTGTATAATAGGCTCTAAGTTCATCCACCTCAGTTCAACTAACACATCCATTCTTTTTAATGGCTGAGTGATATTCCATTGTATATATGTACCGCTATTTCTTGATGGGCATCTAGGTTGCTTCCATGTTCTGGCTCTTGTAAACAGTGCTGCAGTAAACATTGGGATACATATGTCTTTTTGAATTATGATTTTCTCAGGGATTATGACCAGTGGTGAGATTGCTGGGTCATATGGTGATTTTATTCCTAGTTTTTTTTTTTTTTTTAAAGGAATCCCTATATTGTTGTCCATAATGGCTGTATCAATTTACATTCCCAACAACAGCACAAGGTTTCCTTTTCTCCACATTCTCTCCAGCATTTATTGTTTATAGAATTTTTGATGATGGCCATCTGACCAATGTGAGGTGACACCTTATTATAGTTTTGATTTCCATTTCTCTAATAAGCAATGTTGAACAATCAGAAAGATAAGTTAAGGAAACAATTGATTCACTGTTGAAGCAAAAAGAATAAATACTTAGGAATAATGGCTGGATGGTATCACTGACTTGATGGACGTGAGTCTGAGTGAACTCCGGGAGTTAGTGATGGACAGGGAGGCCTGGCATGCTGCGATTCATGGGGTCACAAAGAATTGGACATGACTGAGCTACTGAACTGAACTGAACTGAAGGGAGGACAAAAGACCTGTATGCAGAAATCTGCAAGACACTGATGAAAAATGACACAGAGAGATATATCATGTCCTTGGATTGGAAGAATCAATATTGTAAAACTGACTATACTACCTGAAGCAATCTCAGATTCCATGCAATCTCTTAGATTACCAATGGCATTTTTCATAGAACTGGAACAAAAGATTTCACAATTTGTATGGAAACATAAAAGATCCCAAATAGCCAAAGCAATCTTGAGAGAGGAAAATGGAGCTGGAGGAATCAACCTTTCTGACTTAGACTATACTACAAAGCTATAGTAATCAAGACAGTATGGTACTGGCACAAAAACAAAATGTAGATCAATGGAACAAGATAGAAAGCCCAGAGACAAACCCATGTACCTATGGGCAACTTATCTTTGAGGAAGGAAACAAAAATATATAATGGAGAGACGACAGCCTCTTCAATAACTGGTGCTAGGAAAACTGGACAGCTACATGTAGAAGAGTCATTTGTTGTGCATGGGACACTCCCAACAAGAATGCTGGAGTGGGTCACCATGCCCCACACTAGGGGATCTTCCCAACCCAAGAATCAAACCCATGCCTCTTATATCACTTGTACTGGCAGGCAGAATTTTTACCACTAACACCCCCTGGGAAGCTATGGTTTTTCAGTAATCATGTCCAGATGTGAGAGTTGGACCATAAAGAAGGCTAAATCCTGAAGAATTGATGCTTCCTAAGTGTGGTGCTGGAGAAGACTCTTGAGAGTCCCTTGGACAGCAAGGAGATCAAACCAGTCCGTCCTAAAGGAAATCAACCCTGAATATTCATTGGAAGGACTGATGCTGAAGCTCCAGTACTGGCATCTGATGTGAAGAGCCGACTCATTGGAAAAGACCCTGATGCTGGGGAAAAGGGGTGACAGAGGATGAGATGGTTGGATGGCATCATGAACTCAATGGAAATGAGTTTGAGCAAACTCCAGGAGGCAGAGAAAGACAGGGAAGCTGCAGTCTTGTTGTTCAGTTGTTTAGTTGTGTCCGACTCTGCGACCCCATGAGCTGCTGTAGTCTATGGGGTCTCAGAGTTGGACACAGCTTGGCAACTAAACAACAACAATATCAGAGTTAATGTAGAGCTTTGACCCCTGTTTCAGTTGTTCTCTGTTTATGCTTTCTTTTAGTCTTCCTACTTTTTCTATGAGAATTTTAGATACTTTATATTTTCTAGATAAATTATCTTTTATCTAGTTTTCCAAATATTTGCCATTTATTCTCCAGTGATTTAAAATGTCTTATGTGTCATTTCCTGTTCTTTATTTCATCTTATTTTCTTATTTGGTCACACTTGCCAAAGTTTATCCATTTTATTGTTCCCGCAATCAAAGCTTTTAGTTTAAGTGCGTCTAATTTAAAGTGATTTACTGGTGCATTAATTTTTGCTAAGCTTTGTTGTTGGTGAGCATACACTTCTTGATAAATGTTTAAAATGTATTTACCTTCCTCTTCTGGCTTAGTACATGTACGGTTTGATGATGGCCCACATGTGTATGAACACTGTGTATATTCACTGTTCAGCAAATCTATTAGACAAGGCCTAATGATTCTTATGATAACCCACAAATAACAGAAAGTTGACCAATTTAATCATTTTTAAGTGTACAATTTGGAGTCATTAAGTACATTCACATTGTGCAGCTGTGATCACCATCAATATCCAGAATGCTTTTTACAGCCCAAATTGGAACTCAGTGCCTGCTAAACAATTACTCCTGTTACCCCTTTCGTCTCATCCTTGAAACCACTATTTTATTTTCTTTTTCTATGGGTTTGACTATTCTAAGTACTATATATAAGTAGAATTGTGTAATATTTGTTCTTTTGTGTTATGATTATAACTTTCCATGTTGCAGTATCTATCAGAATTTCCTTTCTTTTTAAGACTGAGTAGTATTTCCATTCTACATATATATCCTAGACTGTTTATACATTTAGGCATTGATTGGTATTATGATCGTTTCTGACTTTTGTCTATTGTGAATAACACTGCTGTGGGTACTGATATCCAAATATATGTTCTATCCCTGCTTTCATTTCTGTTGAATATATACCTAGAAGTGAATTGCTAGATTATATGATAATTCTATTTTTAATTTCTAAGAAACTGCCGTACTGTTTTCCTCAATAGCTACACCATTTTGCATTTTCATTAAAAGTGCATAAGGATTCAATTTTTCCATATCCTCATTAACACTTTTTTTTTATTATAACCATCTTCATGGGTGTGAAGGTGTGGTTCATGTGTCTCATTGTGGTTTTTATTTGCATTTCCATAACAGTGACATTGAGCATCTTTTCATATGCTTATTGACCTTTTGTATATCTTCTCTGGATAAATGTCTAATCAAGTCCTTTGCTCACTTTTGAATTGGGTTGTTCTTCTGTTGTTGAGTTGTAGGAGTTCTTTATTCTGGATATTAACCTACTATTGATACACAATTCTGAATATTTTCTCATTCTATGGATTGCCTTTCACTCTGTTAATAGTGTTTGATGCAAAAAAATTTTAATTTTGGTGAAGTGTGTAATTTATCTCTTTTTAACTTGCCTATGCTTTTTGGTATCCTATTCAGGAAATCATTGATAAATTCAATATCATGAAAATTTTTTTCCTATGTTTTCTTATAAGAGTTTTATGGTTTCGATTCTGATGTTTAGTAGTTTGGTTTTGTTGTTTTTGGCTGCACCACACAGTGTAAGGGATCTTGCTCCCCAACCAGGATTGGAACCCACACCTCCTGTATTCCAAGAGCGGGGTCTTGTACTGGATCACCAGGGAAATCGCTGATGTTTAGATTTCTGATTCTTTGAATTAATTTTTGTATCTGGTATAATGTGAGGGCTCAGATGCAGTGCCTTGCATGTGGATATCCTGTTTCCTTAGCACCATTTGTTGAAGAGTTTAACTACCCCAGCCTTTTTTAGTTTACATTTTCACAAAATATTTTTTTTCATCCTTTCACTATGCATGTCCTTAATGCTGAAGTGAGTCTACTGTAGGCACGATATAGTTGGATCTTGTTTTGTAATCCATTTAGTCGGTCTGTTTTTTGATTGGATAATTTAGTTCATTTACATTTAAAGTAATTACTGATGGTTATGAACTTACTATTGTCATTTTATTATTTTCTGTTTGTTTTATAATTCCTTTGTTGTTTGGTTTCTCTTTTGCTGTCTTCCTTTGTGAAATGATTTTCTGTAGTGGTATGCTTTGATTTCTTTATCTTTGTGTATCTACCATAGGTTTTTGCTTTGTGGTTGCCATGATGCTTTCAGAGAACATATTTATAACAATCTATTTTATGCTGATAGCAAGTTAACTTCAAAAGCTCTGGATTTTTCTTTCCACTCCACACATTTTATGTTTTTGATGTCACAATTTGCATGTTTTACATTGTGTATTCATTAATAAATTATTGTACTTCTAATTATTTTTAAATCTTTTTTGCTTTTAACCTTTATACTAGAGTTATAAGTGATTTATCCACCATTGCAACATTACAATATTTTGAATTTAACTGTATTTTCACCATTACCAGTAGGCTTATACTTTCATGTTTTCCTGTTACTAATTAGCATCCTTTTGTTTCAGCTTAAGAAAAATCCCTTTAACATTTCTTGTAAGACTGATCTAATGATAATGAATTCCTTCAACTTTTTTTTTTGGTTTTGTTTTTGTTCTAGAAAACTCTGTCTCTCCTTCAATCCTGAAGGACAACTTTGCCAGGTAGTGCTTTTGTTTTTTTCCAATTATTCTAATTGGAGAATAACTACTTTACAATGTTGTGATGGTTTTTGCCATGCATCAACGTGAATTGGCCACAGGTCAACACATGTGGCCCACCATCCTGAACCCTCCTCCCTCCTCACTCTATCCCTCTGGGTTGTCCCAGAACACTGGCTTTGGGTGCCCTGTTTCATGCATTGAACTTGCACGGTTCATCTGTTTTACATATGGTAATGTACATGTTAAGTTGGGGGTGTCTTGAGGCTGAAGCTCCAATACTTTGGCCACCTGATGCAAAGAACTGACTCATTTGAAAAGACCCTGATGCTGGGAGAGAATGAAAGTAGGGGGAGAAGGGGACAACAGAGGATGAGGTGGTTGGATGGCATCACCGACTTGATGGATATGAGTTTGAGTAAACTCTGGGAGTTGGTGATGGACAGGGAAGCCTGGTGTGCTGCAGTCCTTGGGGTTGCAAAGAGTTGGACATGACTGAGTGACTGAACTGACTGAATGTACATGTTTCACTGGTGTTCTCTCACATCATCCCACTCTCGCCTTCTCCGGCTGAGTCCGGAAGTCTGTCTTTGCTGCTCTGCATGCAGGGTCGTTGGTACTGTCTTTCTAAATTCCATATCTATGCAACATACAGTATTTTATTAATTACTATATATATTAATATACAGTATTTTTCTCTTTCTGATTGAGTTCACTCTGTATAATAGGCTCTAGGTTCATCCACCTGATTAGAACTGACTCAAGTGCATTCCTTTATGTGGCTGAGTAATACTCCACTGTGTACATGTACCACAGCTTCCTTATCCACTCATTTGCCAATGGGCATCTAGGTTGTTTCCATGTCCTAGCTATTGTAAATAGTGCTGCAGTGAACATTGGGGTACATATGTTTCTTTCAATTCTGGTTTCCTTTGGGTGTGTTTCCAGCAGTGGGATTGCTGTGTCATATGGCAGTTATAATCCCAGTTTTTTAAGACATCTCCACACTGTTCTCCATAGTGGCTGTACTAGTTTGCATTCCCACCAACAGTGTAAGAGGTTCCCTTTTCTCCATACCTTCTCCAGCATTTACTGTTTGTATACTTTTTGATGATGGCCATTCTGACCAGTGTGAGATGACACCTCATTGTGGTTTTGATTTGCATTCCTTTTTTTTTTTTTTGGCATTTCTTTTTCTGGGTTTGAGCTGCATGAACTGCTTGTGCATTTTGGAGGTTAATTCTTTGTTAGTTGTTTTGTATACTGTTATTCTCTGCCATTTTGAGAGCTGTCTTTTCACCTTGCTTACAGTTTGCTTCATTGTGCAAAAGCTTTTAAGTTTAATTAGGTTCCATTTGTTTGTTTTTGTTTTTATTTTCATTATTCTGGGAGGTGAGTCATTGCAGTACTTGCTGTGATCTATGTTGGAGAGTGTTCTGCTTATGTTTTCCTCTAAGAGTTTTATAGTTTCTGGTCTTACATTTAGGTCTTTCATCCATTTTGAGTTTATTTTTGTGTACGGTGTTAGAAAGTTTTCTAGTTTCATTCTTTTACATGCAGTTTCCCAGCACCAGTTGTTGAAGAGACTGTCTTTTCTCCATTGTGCATTTTTGCCAACTTTGTCAAAGATAAGCTGTCCATAGGTGTGTGGATTTATCTCTGAACTTTCTATTTTGTTCCATTGATCTATATTTGTCTTTGTGCCAGTACCATACTATCCTGATGACTGTAGCTTTGTAGTATAGTCTGAAGTCAGGAAGGCTGATTCCTCCAGTTCCATTCTTCTTTCTGAAGGTTGCTTTGGCTGTTCAGGGTCTTTTGTATTTCCATACAGATTGTGAATTATTTGTGTCAGGTAGTATATTTCTTGGTTGGCAGGGTTTTCCTTCAGTCATTTGAATATATTGTGATATTGTGCCAGTCTTTCTGGCCTACAAAATTTTTGTTGGAAAATATGCTAAAAGTCGTATGGGAGTTCTCTTGTACATAACAAGTTGCTTTCTTTTTCTGCTTTTAAGATCATCTCCATCTTTAACTTTTCACAGTTTAATTATAGTGTGTCTTTGTGTGGGTCTCTTTAGATCTAAAGTATCTTACTTGATACTGTTTGGGCTTCTTTGATACAGATGTCTGTTTATTTCCCCAGGTTATAGAAGTTTATTTTGCCATCATTTCTGTGAATAAGTGCTCTCTCTGCTCCCTTTCTCTCTTTTCCTTCTGGGATCCCTTAGTACTTTAGTCTGCTTGATGGCCTATGTTAGTCCCTTGAGCTCTCTTCACTCATTTTCATCTTTTTTTTTTTTTTGGCTCTTCTGATTGGATGAAGTCTACTGCCCTGTCTTTGAGTTTGCTGATCTTGTCTTCCTCTTAATCTAGTCCATTGTTGAGCTGTTGAAACCCATATTCTTCAGCTCTGTGATTTCTATTTGGTACTTTAATATATTTTATGGGTTTCTTTCACCATGAATTGCTCCATGCCTAGCTATACATTTGGCGCCTCCATGGGAGGAGAGGAGTTCAGGACCTTCTCATGCCACCATCTTGATTGACTTTCCTATTCTCTTTCAAGATTGTTTTGGTCATTCAATTCAGTTCAGTTTGGTCATTCGGGGGTCCCTTAAGATTCCATACTTAGCTTAAGATAAATTTTTCTATTTCTGGAAACAAAAAGCATTAGGATTTTGGTAGGGATTTCACTGAATCTGTAGATAGCTTTGGGTGGTAATGTCATCTTGACAATATGGAGTGGGGTGCCATTGCCTTCTCCGAATATTAAGTATTACAACTCATAAATATGGGTGTCATATCTACAGTGTTTTGTAGTGTTCAGTATGCAAGTATTTTACCTCCTTTGGTAAGTTTATACCTAAGTATTTTATTCTTTTTGATGCTATTGCCAATGGAATTATCAATTTATTTTTCAGATTGTTTATTGATGTATAGACATGTGATTGATTTTTGCCTGTTAATCTTATATACTGCAACTTTGCTGATTTTATTGATTCTAACTTTTTAAATAGATTCTTTAGTGCCTTCTACATATAAGATCATGTCATTTCTGAACACATAATTTTTCATCCTTTAAATTTGGATACTAGCCCTATTCATTTTTATTCATCAATTCTGTATTCCTACTTTTGGTCTCTTAGGTGTCATTTTCTTGGGAGATATGTTAAACCCCCTTATGTAATGGTGAATTCCAATTTCTCTTTAAAAATCGAATTGTTGTTGCTAATATTGAGGTCCTAAAATTGGCAGTTGGTGAGTATCAACTGTTGCTAAAGGAACACATGCATGAAGTATTTGTGGAACAAACATTTCTTGGAAATCTACTTTGTATCTGACACTGAAGAGACAAATTTCTTGAAGATTTCAGTCTAAAGAAGACTCACTGTTAAACACAGATGTGAGGTTGTAGCAGGGAGTATGAGGACACTGAGTTAGAGAAGCCCATGTGAATCCCTGCTCTGTACTTACCAGTGCGTGGAACCTGGGGCCAGTTTAGGTAAATTGCCCTTTTCCTCCCTTCTTTGTAAAATGGGAATAATTGTATGTACTTTACAATATAAAAAATTGTGTTATCTAATATCTATAGATCAATGCTACCTATCCCTTAGGTTATATGCTTATTCGCTCAGTTGTGTCCGACTCCTTGTGACCCCATGGACTATAGCCCGCCAGGCTCCTCTGTCCATGGGGATTCTCCAGGCAAGAGTACTGGAGTGGGTTGTCATGCCCTCCAGGGGATCTTCCTGACCCAGGGATGGAACCTGGGTCTCCCACATTGGCAGGCAGATTCTTTACCATCTGAGCTACCTTAGATTAGAAACAGAAAATAGGTGACCAACTCTGCCAGATTTAGGATGGCCTAGAGCCCTGCGGGCTACAGTCTATGGGTCACAAAGGGTTGGACATGACTGAGCGACTCATACACACACACATACACACTCACTCACTCACTCACTCACTCACGTAAGTAGCTGTGAACTGGGTAGACGAGAACCTGAACTTGCTCTGTACAGCACAGTTAAAAGGTGGAAAGCGAGAACCTGAACCCAGTTTGGGCTGGTCCAGAGCCGTTGTTCTCCTGACACTGAGCTGAAGCTTGAAGAAAGAATAAGAACACATTCTTAGTAGAGCAGACAGCTTGTGCAAAGGCACACAGATGTAAAAGTGTCTGGATAGCAGTGACTAGTGATGCTGTGTCACTGATAAAGTACGGTAGGTCTTAAGGTTGGAAAGTGAAATGGGCTGTAATTGTTAAGGGGCTTCCCAGTTTGGATTTTAGTCTGTAAGCAATGAGATCAGATCAGATCAGTCGCTCAGTCGTGTCCAACTTTTTGCGACCCCATTTATCGCAGCACGCCAGGCCTCCCTGTCCATCACCAACTCCCGGAGTTCACTCAGACTCATGTCCATCGAGTCAGTGATGCCATCCAGCCATCTCATTCTCTGTCGTCCCCTTCTCCTCTTGCCCCCAATCCCTCCCAGCATCAGAGTCTTTTTCAGTGAGTCAACTCTTCGCATGAGGTGGCCAAAGTACTGGAGTTTCAGCTTTAGTATCATTCCTTCCAAAGAAATCCCAGGGCTGATCTCCTTCAGAATAGACTGGTTGGATCTCCTTGCAGTCC
>NW_011494527.1:234592-234825 GCF_000754665.1 Bison bison bison
GAATACTGAAGTGGTTTGCCATTCCCTTCTCCAGCGGACCACATTCTGTCAGATCTCTCTACCATGACCTGCCCATCTTGGATTGCCCCATGGGCATGGCTTAGTTTCATTGAGTTAGACAAAGCTGTGGTCCTAGTGTGATTAGATTGACTAGTTTTCTGTGAGTATGGTTTCAGTGTGTTTGCCCTCTGATGCCCTCTTGCGACACCTACCATCTTACTTGGGTTTCTCTT
>NW_011494527.1:236084-241269 GCF_000754665.1 Bison bison bison
ATCTCTTTTGGGTGTTAGTTCTAAAAGGTCTTGTAGGTCTTCATAGAACCGTTCCACTTCAGCTTCTTCAGCGTTACTGGTTGGGGCATAGACTTGGATTACTGTGATGTTGAATGGTTTGCCTTGGAAATGAACAGAGATCATTCTGTCATTTTTGAGATTGCATCCAAGTACTGCATTTCAGACTCTTGTTGACCATGATGGCTACTCCATTTCTTCTGAGGGATTCCTGCCCGCAGTAGTAGATACAATGGTCATCTGAGTTAAATTCACCCATTCCAGTCCATTTCAGTTCGCTGATTCCTAGAATGTTGACATTCACTCCTACCATCTCTTGTTTGACCACTTCCAATTTGCCTTGATTCATGGACCTGACATTCCAGGTTCCTATGCAATATTGCTCTTTACAGCATCGGACCTTGTTTCTATCACCAGTCACATCCACACCTGGGTATTGTTTTTGCTTTGGCTCCATCCCTTCATTCTTTCTGGAGTTATTTCTCCACTGATCTCCAGTAGCATATTGGGCACCTACTGACCTGGGGAGTTCCTCTTTCAGTATCCTATCATTTTGCCTTTTCATACTGTTCATGGGGTTCTCAAGGCAAGAATACTGAAGTGGTTTGCCATTCCCTTCTCCAGCGGACCACATTCTGTCAGATCTCTCTACCATGACCTGCCCATCTTGGATTGCCCCATGGGCATGGCTTAGTTTCATTGAGTTAGACAAAGCTGTGGTCCTAGTGTGATTAGATTGACTAGTTTTCTGTGAGTATGGTTTCAGTGTGTTTGCCCTCTGATGCCCTCTTGCAACACCTACCGTCTTACTTGGGTTTCTCTTACCTTGGGCGTGGGGTATCTCTTCACAGCTGCTCCAGCAAAGCGCAGCCAATACTCCTTACCTTGGACGAGGGGTATCTCCTCACCTCTACCCTTCCTCGTAAGCAATGAAACAACCACCAAGCACCTTGCATAGTGGAGGGTCAGAGTGCGTGTGCTTCATGAAGTAGAGGGAGAAAGGTCAGAGGCCAGTGTGTCAGTTAAGAAAGAGACTTCTACAGAATCCAGAGCAGAGATGAAATACCCTGGATGTGGCCGTGGCTGTGCTCAGTCACGTCTGACTCTTTGTGACCCCATGGACTGTAGCCCACCAGGCTCCTCTGTTCATGGGATTTCCAGGCAAGGATACTGAAATGGATTGCCATTTCCTACTGCAGGGGACCTTCCCAACCCAGGGATTGAACCCACGTCTCTTGCGTCTCCTGCATTGGCAGGTAGATTCTTTACCACTGAGTCACCTCGAAGGTGGGTAGTGGAAGAGTAGGAATACAGGGTGAGACAGTTTTGTCAGCCATTCCAGAACTTTTAGCAGGAACCTAGCCACTTAATATACGGCTTAAGCTTTCCGAGTGTGCCAGGAACCAGTTGTTCGCTTAGTTATTTGAAAGTCCTCTGAAATTCCTTCATATGCTGCATGGATTTGGATCCCGAGTTATAGCCTCTTCTTTTTTTTTTTTTTTTAAACTCAGCTGGACATCCAAACTATGGAACAACTTAAATTGTTCTGTTTAAGCAAAACCGGCTTTGTCTTTACCACTGCAGTGACTCTCTCTCTCAGGAGTGTCCACTGCTAGTTCGATCTGAATTGAACTAGCAAACAGAGCTTAGAAAATTTAACTTCATTGAGCAGTGAATTTTTGATGCTCTGTACACACATAGGAAGGAAGTGTTACTTTCTGACTGCCTTCATATGTTTATTTGGCTTGGCTATAGGATGGAGATGGGATAGTAAGGAAGTCAGGAAATTCTGGAACTTATGTAAGGCAATGGGAGAAACAATTGTAAGGTAATTATTGAGCACACACACAGTCAGAGTGGGCCTTCAGTGCACAGATTGAAATATAGGCCACGCTATCCTTCAGGTGTTGTTGGAGAAGGCTCTTGAGAGTCCTTTGGACTGCAAGGAGATCCAACCAGTCCATTCTGAAGATCAGCCCTGGGATTTCTTTGGAAGGAATGATGCTAAAGCTGAAACTCCAGTACTTTGGCCACCTCATGTGAAGAGTTGACTGATTGGAAAAGACTCTGATGCTTGGAGGGATTGGGGGCAGGAGGAGAAGGGGACGACAGAGGATGAGATGGCTGGATGGCATCACTGACTTGATGGATGTAACTATGAGTGAACTCCGGGAGTTGGTGATGGACAGGGAGGCCTGGCATGCTGCAATTCATGGGGTCGCAAAGAGTCAGACACGACTGAGCGACTGAACTGAACTAAACTGATCCTTCAGGAACTTACCATGCTGGTGGTAACATGAGAGAGAAGGGTAACTGGTAAAACACAAACAGTGGAAATGACCCAGGTGCCTTGAGAAAGGAAGCAAGGGGAGCAGTGTCCTGGCAGGTTGGAACAGAGATGGGAAGGAACCCTGGAATGACTTTGGGGTTTAGGTCCTCCTAATCCTGAGCGTTTCACTCTGGCCACCGTTCTCTTTCACAGGACGCATCATTTTTCTTTTGCTGTCTCCGATCTCCTCTTTCTGGCCTGTGGGATGTCCACCCCTCGTTCACCCTCCCTGGTGTGCACCAGTCTCCCCCTCTGCCATGTCCTTGTCCGTCCTCTCTTACCCTCTGGTTAGTGTTTTTATTAGAAAATGAAAAACTTCAGTGACGATGTGGAAGAACTGTGTCCAGCTGCTCAAACCCACCCAGTTCCTTTTTTTAGCTTCTCCCCCACTTAAAAATAAATAGCATCAGGTCCCACTTGCCAAGCGTTTGTCACCGTCTCCAGCAGCCATTCCTCCTCCCCATCTGCTCCCCCAGATGCTTAGCCTGCCCCCTCCTCCTGTCTCAGCCCCATGTGCGGTCCCTCTGTGGACAAGTGTGGGGCCCACGGAGCACAGCAGCCCTCAGCCCCGATGCACCATCTGCGTCTCAGCCCTGTGGCCGTCTGAGCATCCATTCTGACCCAGATTCCATGGACTGCAGCCCCCCAGGCCCCAGCTTGTTTGCCTGGCCAGTCCTGTGATTGCCAGGGACAGGATGTTGACTGGAAAAGATAGACGAGTTGCCATGGAGATAAGAATAAACAGGCATGTTGCAGCAGGAACTGCAAACTTGAGTGACAGAAGTTTAGCTGGGCCCTAGGTTTCCTTTGTTTGGGTTACATGCCTCACCTTTGGAATCAGTGTTTTAGACGGAAGTTTGGAGCCGCCACTGAACCGTTGTTAGAACGTTTCCGCCTGCCAGCTCTGTTTGTTTCTTCTGTCAGAGACAGCGAGCTCACCCAGAGGAAATGGAGGTCTGTCGTAGGCCTGTTACCCAGGGAAAGTGAAAGTATTAGTCGCTCAGTTGTGTCCGACTCTTTGGGACCCCATGGGCTGTATGTAGCCCACCAGGTTCCTCTGTCCATGGGGCTTTTCTAGGCAAGAATAATGGAGTGGATAGCCATTCCCTTCTCCATGGGATCTTCCTGACCCAGGGATTGAACCCGGGTCTCCCACATTGCAGGCAGATTCTTGACCAGCTGAGCCACAGAGAATGTACTTCTGGATGCCCTGAGGGGTTCACTGTATCCAGGCCCCAAGCCCACTACCCATTTTTGGGTCTGAAGAGTGGGTTGTATTGATGTTAACATAGAAAGAATCTGCCCCAGCCTGTCACCTCGGTCAGAGTCTCTACGGGAGAACTGGTCAACCTCATCGGGGAGCAAAGTGGCACCTTTTCCGTGTGCTCAGCCTCCAGTTCTTTCTCTGTGCTCCGGGTTTCGGGGCTCTGTGTGCGAGGAGGTTGGAACTAGTGGTACAACTTGTCTGAATGTGACTGAGGGGGCTCAGGAGGCCCCTCCTGTCTCTAATTTGATGCCAGATGGTAGAGAGGATCGGTTAGGGGGGCTGGCACTGGGGTGTTGTGAAGGAATGCTTTTCCTGATCTGGGATGCATTTTTCTAGGCCCCAGGGAAAAGGGGGCGCGTTTTTGGCGTTGCTCCTAATTAGAGGGCTTCCCCGGTGGCTCAGTGGTAAAGAGTCCACCTACCAAGCAGGAGATGCAGGTTCAAGCCCTAGGGGGGAAGATCCCCCAGAGAAGGAAATGGCTACCTCCAGTATTCTTGCCTGGGAAATGCCGTGGACCGAGGAGCCTGGTGAGCAACGGTCCGTGGAGTCACAAAGAGTTGGACACAACTTAGCAATTAACAACAACAACCTAATTAGAGAACGGGGAGCTGCTGTGCCCCATGGGCCTCAAGAGAGGTTAGCTCAGTATTGAGTTAGAAGGAAACCTTTAACCCTTTCTCTAGAGGTCACTGTTGTCGCTTTAGGTAGAACGATTCTGTGCCACTCATTGCATTGTGTTTATGATCTTTGGCCCCTGCCTATCAAATGCCACAGTTACCTTTTGGCAATTGTGTTGTCCTTGGGATGACCAAAAATGTCCAGCAGTTTCCAAACGTCCCCTGGGGAGCACTGCCACTCCCAGTTTTATTTTTTTGCTGCCAGAATATTGGATGGACACAATCTCATCTATCCTCTGAGAAGAGACCATGACCAGATGGGGCTCTCTTTTGTCCTGATACATTTACGAAAATGAAACTCTGTTTACTAATCATTGCCTTATCTGATCAAGTTGGCAGTTCTTTACCAACATGATGGATTTTCATTGCACAATGTTTTTTTTCCCCTCCCGATTTAGTTTACAATTCCTCAACCTGAGTTCTCCTACCAAGGGAGTTTACAAGCACCTAAGCCATTCAGAAAACTAAGATTATGGCATCTGGTGCCATTGCTTCATGGCAAATAGATGGGGAAACAATGGAAACAATGACAGACTTAATTTTTTGAGGCTCCAAAATCACTGCAGATGGTGACTGCAGCCATGAAATTAAAAGATGCTTGCTCCTTGGAAGAAAAGTTATGACCAACCTAGACTGTATATTAAAAAGTAGAGACATTACTTTGCTAACAAAGGTCCATCTAGTCTAAAGCTATGTTTTTTCCAATAGTCATGTATGGATGTGAGAGTTGGACTATAATGAAAGCTGAGCACTGAAGAATTGATGCTTTTGAACTGTGGTGCTGGAAAAGACTCTTGAGAGTCCCTTGGACTGCAGAGAGATCCAACCAGTCCATCCTAAAGGAAATCAGTCCTGGGTGTTCACTGGAAGGACTGATGCTGATGCTGAAACTCT
>NW_011494527.1:241412-249766 GCF_000754665.1 Bison bison bison
CTGGGAAAGATTGAAGGCAGGAGGAGAAGGGGACGACAGAGGATGAGATGGTTGGATGGCATCACTGACTCAATGGACATGAGTTTGAGTAGGCTCCGGCAGTTGGTGATGGACAGGGAAGCCTGGCGTGCTGCAGTCCACACGACTGAGCAACTGAGCTGAAGCCAGGAGGATGGGTGACTAACCTGTGAGGCTTGACCCTGCACATGGACCTAACATCCCAGAGGATATGAAGGATCACAGGGGTGATGACAGTAGTCACCACAGGACTTCAGGGGAGAGTGTGCAAAAGGAAAGAAGTGCTTAAAGTGGAAACTTTGACCCTGAGGGTCCCAGGGACTCAGAAAGTTGTATTTATTGATGGAGCTGGCTGGGCCAAGGGAGTATACCCTTCCAGCCTTAACCAGATGGCATTTTTGCTTCTGGAAACCTTGAATATGGTACTTAATCCCTAGGGTTCTTGAAAACCAGTGGCAAATGCCAGATGGTGCCCAAGATAGAAAGAAATTCCCCATGTCAAATCTATCACCTTCCCCAGTGTGTCCAGGGAACCTGAAGAGGGAAGACGGGATGCAGCCAAGACTTGCATCCCCTTCGCTGTTAATTATTACCCTCCTGTGGGTCATCCGGACAGGTTCTCTTTTTCCTTCCTTCTGGCTCGTCATTCTGCCCTCCCAGTGATTCACCATGAGGAGATGCAGTGTTCTGTCAAGTGCGCTTCTTGTTGGCAGGGCTAATTTTGTCAGTTCAGAGGATGGGGCTTTTAGTTAAAATTAGGTTTTTGGCTTTTCTGTATCATCATCTATTTTGTCTACCACCCGTGTGCCCCGGGGGTAATTAAGAATTGCCTGTGAGCATCTTCATTTCTCCTTAAGTCTTTCTAGCTTATTGGTTCCAACAGCCCATGCTTTTAACATTCTTGTTAGTTTTCTAAAATAAATGAACTATTTCTAAAGATTGAATTGTAGTGTGTCACTTCAGATTTTGCATCTTCCCTCTTGTCTCTGAGATCAGAGGCTCCTTTGCATTTGCTATTATTCTGAGTTTTGTTTTGCCTAAGCAGAAAGAGGAACTTACTGAATCATGTAGCTGAGAGAGATACTGGGGTAATCAGAGAATCAAAGGAAGAGCCGTAGGAACCAGGGCCTCAGGTGCTGGAAAGAGGATCCCTGTGTGTCCAGCACTCACTCACCTTGGCACCTCTTCCCTTGCTGTGTCTCCTGTCCCCCCAACTTCTGTCTCCTGCCCCCCAACTGTGCATCTCACCACACCCTGACCCTGGCCAGTACCAGGTAACCTGGCAGGTGACCAGGTAACCTGGTTGCTAAACACAGCCCCGTTTAGCAACCCAAGGCAAGGGGTATTTTCCTCGCTCGTTATCTCTGTGTTGATTATTTAATATTTGTTACCATTTCCCACAAAAGGAGAACCACTTTGAGCTTTAACCAGGCAACTTGTGCCCTTCTGTAATTGACATTAAGAGGGGAAAGATCAGTAGGGTCTTTGAATTCCCATAACAGGATATGAAGTTGGGGAAGCCTGATGGGGTTTAAACAGAAGTTCCTCATGTTCCTTAGACATCAGCTGTGTTATCAATGGTGCCTGTACTGGAATTATTTAGGCACATTTATGTGGATTATAGCCACCCATATTTTCTTGATCTATTTTAGATTTTCCCCCTTTCTCCCCTCTTCCTCTTACCCTGCCTTCTCAGTCACTGCTAACTGAGTCAGTAACGCTCAGGAAGTATCTTCCTCTGCTCAGAAATGTGGAAACTGGAAGATTAATGTCTCCTCATTCTCAGAGGTTCTTCTTTCTTTTAAAGAAGAAGTCGTGTCTGACTCTTTGCAACCCCATAGACTATACATGGAATTCTCCAGGCCAGAATATTGGTCTGGGTAGCCTTTCCCTTCCCCAGAGGATCTTCCCAACCCAGGGATTGAACCCAGGTCTCCTGCATTACAGGCAGATTCTTTACCAACTAAGCTATCAGGGAAGCCCTCTCAGAGGTTAAAAGTGCTGAATTACATGCGTCATCTCCATTTCTCCTTCATTACCAGTTTCTATGCTCTGTAGTTATCTCTGATCTGGTCCTGTTTGACAGCATCCACTGTACTTGCTTGTGGCCTCTTAGAGTAGGGGAGAGACTAGAGGTCATCTTGTCTGGTGGCCTCTAACCAGGGGCATGTCAGCACCGCTTGAGAGCTTTCCAGAACAACCAGGGGCAGGCAAACAACTTAGTCAATGCCTGCTGTACAACTTATCTATGGGAACGCCACACCTCTCACATATGGTGGCAGCAAGACCATGCTCCAAAATGATGCTGGAGGAGAGAGCCATGAATGGGGAGCCATAAGGGAGCAGGTATATCTGAGCATGCAGACCAGACCTGTGACTGGCAGGAGAGAAACGGGCAGGGATCAGGAATTCATTTCTCAGCACTTTTCAGAGGATACTGATCGGGGCTTTCAGAATAGCCACAGGTGATCCTCAGCAGGGTCACCAGGAATAAGTGGTTCCTGCTGGAGACTCACGCTCTGGCTTAGTCCTTTTGCCTGCTATAGATTTGGGCAATTTAGAATTTTGTTTGCCACTGGAGCACAGCTGAAATCAAATGCAAGTGACCCCAGAGATGGGCAGGCTTCAGGAATGTGTTCAGGAACAATCTCTGGAACCCTTGCTCCCTCTCTGTGTCTCTGGCTTAGTCTGTGGTATTTGTCAGAAACCCTGGGTTGTGCTCCACCTGGTTCTCATTCTAAATCTGCAGTCCTGAAGGACACTCCCTGTGCACGTGCTGCTGGGGCTCAAACATGCCAGGCACGTCACAGTGATCTCACTCAGTAGGGTACCAGAAAGATGAACCCTGAAGAATAAAGGCTTTGTTTACTTTATGAAATCCCTGAGAAAATATTAAAAGGGGCGGGGGAAGTGCAGTGAAGACCTGGGATGGATGAGCAGAACTCTTTACCATCATTGCTGGAAAACGTCTCTCCAGTTCCTGCGTATTTCCAGTGCTAGCATTAGACACGATTCTCTCATACTCCGACAAGTTCACTGTCAATGGGTCTGGCACCCTGAACTCTGATTCCAGAAATGGGGTTGGCTTGTTCTGATTCTGCTGCATGCTCTTAGTGGGGTTTCTCCTTAATAGTGGGTCAGATTTATGGGGCAGGGGCTTCCCAGGGTCTGGTTAACTCCCTCAGAAGATCGCCCTGATCTTGACTCATCACATGGCATTGTTCTTGTTGTCATGGAGAGCAGTTTAAACAGTTCTTGTACCTATAGATTTAATGTGTAGGAAATGTGTGGAGCCATTTCAGCTGGATCTGAAACAACTAGGTTTGGTGTTTGTGTTACACGTGTCAGGAGGAAGCCCATTTTGGCAGTAGGAAGCAACTCGGGAGTGTGTCACTGCGTTCCTTAGACCAGAATGAGCATCTTGCAGAAATAGTAATTTTTCAAAAAAAAAAAAAAAAAAGCTGTTTAAATAACAATCTACCTCAGGCTCTAGAAGGAGGCATCCTGAGCTGGTAACAGAAAGACTGTGTGACATCTCAGCCCGATTTTTTCTACCCTTGTGATGAGATGCCTTCTCGCCTTTTTCCCCCAGGCCCAGTTCCTCTCCCCAGGAGCTCGCCGGCGATTGCATGCCGCTCTTGCCTCTTGTTCCACCTCCATGCTGATTCTGTCCAACCTGGTGTTTCTTGGGGGCAGTCAAGTCGGGGAAATCTACTGGGATAGGATCTTCATACAAGGTAAGTTGCTGTTCTCAGACAGCTTCTTGTTTTCCGCATTTATGCAGTCGGTATCACGTGTGGGGCAGGCGGAGGCATTCCTTGCCTTGTTCACGGTGTGTGACCTGTAAAAACACCAGCCAGGGCAAAGTCCTGGGTTTAGCTGTGGCTTTAGCTGGCTTCTGTTTTGATGTACCTCTTGTCTGCTATGCTGATACTTAACTTCGAGATGGGCCGTTCAACTCTCTCAAAATCTGTCTTTCCCTGCTGCTAGGTTATGTCTCCAATTTAAACATTTTTCCTAATCTTCCCTACTGTCTGTAGATCAGCCTTCATTATACTGCAGAGTTTGACTTTGTTCCACTGACTACTCTGAAAGTCCTACCAGGAGAATGTTCTAGAAGCCCCTTTGTGGTCTTCTGCTGCTGTGGGCACAGTGCCTGGCTGGCCACACCTCTTCGTTGTGGATCTTTTTGTCTGGACACTGGTTTGCCGGCAGCAGCAGCCAGCCTGACGTTTAGTGAACATGTGTTCAGTGTTCATGTATGTCTCCATGTCCACAGCACCATCACACCTAGGTAAAGTGCTAGTTGGCGGGCATTATTGTGAAAAGATTGCATTAATAGTTGATTATCCTTTATTTGTGTTCACCCTCTCCTTTGGGCTAAAGCCGAGAGTTGCATCACTCCCTGAAAAGACCTGGAAGAACAGGAACGACTCACGGAGCACGTTACTCAGCCAGTTCACTGTGTGTTCAGAGCCAAGATCCCTTGTTCTCTTGCCCTGACCAGTGACATGGTTTTGTGCTTTTGGTTTGGCAAGTTTTGCCAAGTGGTGATGACGTGACCCGGTCATAGCTAGGGTGTTATCTCCACATCTGGGTCTCCAGTGAGCCAGTGATGCTTTTCACATCAGAAATAACCAGACACAGCTGCATGGTCCCAGGGTGCCAGGCCATGTGTGTAAACTGTGGCGGGCTTGGGTGAGCCAGGCTCAGAGGGACCAGGAGAGAGCCCTGTTGGGGTTTCATCTTGTTACCTCCGTACCCCTTTGATCTCGCCCTCGGAGAAATGTTTTCGCTGATAGTTCTTGAAAAGACCAGGTAATTTGTATGTGGAAGCCGTCCTTGAATGAAGATGGGAGGTAATGGGGCACAGAGGACCGAAAGATAAAAAACCCTCCTCGAGGTGGGCGACAGAGCTGCTGACTCTTCCTGCCTCCTCCCACCATGCCTAGCACAGTGCAGAGACCACGATGACTCTGAAAATGCTGCCTCGGGCTTTGCTGGTCACCTGAGCCAGAAGGCTCTAATCTTGGCTTCAGTAAATAAACACTCCAAGTGTTTGCTGCTTGCAAGGCTCTGAGGAGACAAGGGTGGAAGAAGCACAAATGTGGGAGCCAGACGTGCAAATAGATACGTGTCCGTAGAGTCAGATCACTGCTGGGCCAAATGCATGAGGGACTGCTGGAGGTTGCAGAGTGGAGGGCTGACCTTCCCGTGGAGATTGAGCCTCACAGAGGAGGGGACATTTGAACTGGAGTTTTGAACAGTAAGTCAGAACTTGCCAGATAAAGAAGGCAGGTATGTGGGGGTAATTAACGGTAGGGGCTTTGTCAGATCACCCCAAACTCTCAGTAATTTTTTCCCCATAGAAGTTTATTCTTTCAGCAGTTCAGTGAGGGTCCGGAGACTCTTTCTAAGCAGTGACTTCAGGACCTAGACTGTTTTTATTCTGATTCTTCACCTTCTTGTTCTGGCATCATGGTGGCGATGAGAACACGGAGCGGGTGGTGTTACCAGGTACTAAATACCCCCACCGAAAGTGACACTAGCCATCTCTGCTCACCTTCCTTTGGCCAGAACCAGTCATGTGATGACCCCCCCGCCCCCAGGTGCAGCAGGAAGATGTGGGGGAGCGCACAGGTGTAGTGGACTGTGGCATGGCAGGACAGGGCGCATGAGACAAGCTCTAGAGGTACCCAAGAGGCAGTTAAAAATGTGAGCTGGCGTAGGGGAGGAGGGGGGCACAGAACCACTGCGACGTGGGAGACAGGGCATGAAAGTGGCGGGTGAGGCCATGGGAGTGAATACAGTTTGCCAAGGAGCATGCCCAGAGTGAGAAGAGACTAAGTGGGTGGTAAAACCTGGGAATGCTGGCCTTTGAAGGGACAAAGAGGTAGTAGCGATAAGATGTTTATCCTCTTTCTCAAAGGCATGAAGATCAAAGCACGATTTGTCCTGTCCCCCCGGGAGCTAATACCAGGCACATTGGGGAGCGGGTGTCAGGGCTCTGAAATACCTGGTCTGCTTCTGGTTTGTGGCTCCTATTGTGATCTGCAACTGGATCTCTCTGTGTCCTCCTTGGAGCTGGGCACTAGAGTCCCAGGGGAATGCTTCTCTGAATCTGGAGGGCTCTAGATCCATTCCTGTCTGGGCTTTGAGGCCAGGGAAGCTCAGCTCAGAAGGCATCGTCTATGTCAGAGATTGTTCACATCGGCATGGCCCCATCCCAGCTAGTCTGTCCCATGGGTACCCTCAGTAAGGGTAGGTTTCTTGGAGTTTTGGCAATTACAATCCTTGGTGTCCCACTGTGGATCTTTTGTCCCCGAGTGATTGAATTTAGATATCTCTTGGAGGAATGTGAACCAGATGGTGCCAAACCCACTATCCTTGAGAAGTCTGGATTTCTTTTCATAACGAATCTGATTGACCTGATAGAAGATCAGTATGAATATTCATGTTTTGGTACAACAAAGTATTCATGCATTTATAGGATGCTTCCTCAGACTCTGCTGGGGATATCATGTTAGTTTTCTAAAAAAAAAAAAAAATCTGAATTCTGAAACTCATCTGGCCCTAAAGGTTTCAGATGAGGGACTGTCGAGCTGTACCTGAAGCTGCTGATGGATGAGCCAGGACTTCAACGTCCTAGTTGTCTTTGGCTGCTTCCTTTGGCCACGTGATCAGGACCTGTTTTTCCAAGACCCATCTCTATACATTGAGGAAAAAGGGACAAAGCGAGTGAGGAGAGGTCTCTTCGTAGAGAATGGAGAGCAGTTAAGCTCAGTCTTTAGATTTCCAGGTTTCATGGGGAGGTAGCCCTTCCGCCAGGGGTAATCACCCTGGGCCCTCTGTGCCTTGATGGGCTGGGACTTGCTGAGACAGAGAGGAACGGTCCCCCACCTCCTCCCAAGGTGCTCAAGGGGCACGGGGATCTTGGAGGAGGTTCCCAGTGTCCCTCAGCGAATGGGATGTGGATGCACACGCATCTTCGAGGACAGCCTCATTCATTCTCAGAAGCCTTTGCCCAGAATCACTGATGTCTCTAGAAGTATCTTATGATTAGCCTGGAGGAGCTGTCTTAAGGTCGGTATCTCCAGCTCCAGTTCACTGCTTTAGACACGGATTTGTTTGCTTTAAGCTACAAAGCTTGTTTTAGTAAATATCTAAATATTTGGCTTACGTAAAGAGCGCTCTCCTGATCTCTACACTGTTGGTGATGTGAGGCTATTAAAACCAGATCCTTCCCTTTCTGCTGTGCACACTGCCCTGCTGTCCTTAAAAGTGGGCAGTGCCAGCCACGGAATAGAAATGCTGACTGACCCTCTAGGGGTCTCCTGCATGTCACATACAAGCCATCTGTATCAGTGTTATCTGTGCTGTGGAGATTGGAAAAGTGATGTTCAGTTAATTCAGTGGAGAATAAAGATACCATATCTTTGCCTTCAAAGAAAATCCTCCAACCTTTACTGTTGAAATTTACTTCAAGCAGCTTGAGGAATGTGAATATTTAAGCCTATTTTATATGTATTTACAGGGACTTAGCTGTGTTTAGGGTTCTGAAAAACTGTGGCTGAGGATTTGGTCCCTGAGCCTGCTGTAGAAGGGACCCTGCTGTGTCATGCTTTGCAGAGGCAAACTTCAGTGGCTCTGAAAAGCATTTGTTGATGGCAGAAGCTTTCTCACGTCTGTCTTAAGTCCTTGATATTGAAGTGTAAGTTGATTTCTTGAACAAGTAGTTGATGACTACTCTGTAACTCAAGGAGAAGGCAATGGCAACCCACTCCAGTGCTCTTGCCTGGCAAATCCCATGGACAGAGGAACCTGGTAGGCTGCAGTCCATGGGGTCACTAGGAGTCGGACACGACTGAGCAACTTCACTTTCACTTTTCACTTTTATGCATTGGAGGAGGAAATGGCAACCCACTCCAGTGTTCTTGTCTGGAGAACCCCGGGCACGGTGGAGCCTGGTGGGCTGCCGTCTATGGGGTCGCACAGAGTCAAACACGACTGATGCGACTTAGCAGCAGCTGTAACTCAAAAGTATCATTGCGTTACAACTCCAGATCTGTGAGGCCATAAACCAACTGTGTCTTAAGCATCCCAGCAGTGCTTTGTCATCTGGACACAGTGAGGAGGAAAGGCAGCCAATAGGGGTGGGTATTTATTTATTTATTTATTTATTTTTAAAATTTTATTTTATTTTTAAACTTTACATAATTGTATTAGTTTTGCCAAATATCAAAACGAATCCGCCACAGGTATACATGTGTTCCCCATCCTAAACCCTCCTCCCTCCTCCCTTCCCATACCCTCCCTCTGGGTCGTCCCAGTGCACT
>NW_011494527.1:250447-251123 GCF_000754665.1 Bison bison bison
GTGTAAGAGTGTTCCCTTTTCTCCACACCCGCTCCAGCATTTATTATTTGTAGACTTTTGGATCGCAGCCATTCTGACTGGTGTGAAATGGTACCTCATAGTGGTTTTGATTTGCATTTCTCTGATAATGAGTGATGTTGAGCATCTTTTCATGTGTTTGTTAGCCATCTGTATGTCTTCTTTGGAGAAATGTCTATTTAGTTCTTTGGCCCATTTTTTGATTGGGTCGTTTATTTTTCTGGAGTTGAGCTGTAGGAGTTGCTTGTATATTTTTGAGATTAGTTGTTTGTCGGTTGCTTCATTTGCTATTATTTTCTCCCATTCTGAAGGCTGTCTTTTCACCTTGCTAATAGTTTCCTTTGATCAAGACAGTATGGTACTGGCACAAAGACAGAAATATTGATCAATGGAATAAAATAGAAAGCCCAGAGATAAATCCACGCACATATGGACACCTTATCTTTGACAAAGGAGGCAAGAATATACAATGGATTAAAGACAATCTCTTTAACAAGTGGTGCTGGGAAATCTGGTCAACCACTTGTAAAAGAATGAAACTAGACCACTTTCTAACACCATACACAAAAATAAACTCAAAATGGATTAAAGATCTAAACGTAAGACCAGAAACTATAAAACTCCTAGAGGAGAACATAGGCAAAACACTGTCTGACAT
>NW_011494527.1:251223-252078 GCF_000754665.1 Bison bison bison
CAAAAATAAACAAATAGGACCTAATTAACCTTAAAAGCTTCTGCACATCAAAGGGGTGGGTATTTAGAAAAGAGCTGGATTTAGAAAAGGCAGAGGAAGCAGAGATCAAATTGCCAACATTTGTTGGATCATAGAAAAAGCAAGAGAATTCCAGAAAAAACATCTGCTTTATTGATTACACCAAAGCCTTTGACTGTGTAGATCACAACAAACTGTGGAAAATTCTTCAGGAGATGCGAATACCAGACCACCTGACCTGCCTCCTGAGAAATCTGTATGCAGGTCAAGGAGCAATAGTTAGAACCAGACATGGAACAACAGACTGGTTCCAAATTGGGAAAGGAGTACATCGAGGCTGTATATTGTCACCCTGCTTATTTAACCTCTATGAAGAGTACATCATGAGAAATGCCGGGCTGGATGAAGCACAAACTGGAATCAAGATTTCTGGGAGAAATACCAGTAACCTTAGATATGTAGATGACACCACCATTATGGCAGAAAGTGAAGAAGAACTAAAGAGCCTCTTGATGAAAGTGAAAGAGGAGAGTGAAAAATCTGGCTTAAAACTCAACATTGAAAAAACTAAGATCATGGCATCCAGTCCCATCACTTCATGGCAAATAGATGGGGAAACAACGGAAACAGCGAGAGACTTTATTTTCTTGTGCTCCAAAATCACTGCAGATGGTGACTGTAGCCATGATGTTAAAAGATGCTTGCTCCTTGGAAGAAAAGTTATGACCAACCTAGACAGCATATTAAAAAGCAGAGACATTACTTTGTCAACAAAGGTCCATCTAGTCAAAGCTATGGTTTTTCCAGTAGTCATGTATGGATGTGAGAGTTGGACTA
>NW_011494527.1:252178-280906 GCF_000754665.1 Bison bison bison
CAGGTAGTCATGTATGGATGTGAGAGTTGGACTATAAAGAAAGCTGAGCACCAAAGAATTGATGCTTTTGAACTGTGGTATTGGAGAAGTCTCTTGAGAGTCCCTTGGACTGCAAGGAGATCCAACCAGTCCATCCTAAAGGAGATCAGTCCTGGGTGTTCATTGGAAGGACTGATGCTGAAGCTGAAACTCCAATACTTTGGCCACCTCATGCAAAGAACTGACTCATTGGAAAAGACCCTGATGCTGGGAAAGATTGAAGGCAGGAGGAGAAGGGAACAACAGAGATGAGATGGTTGGATGGCATCATTGACTCCATGGACATGAGTTTGAACAAGCTCCAGGAGTTGGTGATGGACAAGGAAGCCTGGTGTGCTGCAGTCCGTGGGGTTGCAAAGAGTTGAACATGACTGAGCGACTGAACTAGAACTAAGGATGGGTATGTACTGGCAATCCATCTGGCCTAAGGGCACTGGGAGCTTTATAGTGTCATCTGGGTGCAGAGTTGTTTTCCTTTTGAAAAATCCATCTACTCCTGTCAACAGAAGACATGAATTTTGTTAAAAAAATAAAAGGGGGGGGGCTAATCATTTCCTAATTGTGGAGCCATGGATTCTGCGTTTGTTTGAGGTGGTAGAGACCTGGCTTCCATCAACCATTCTTCTGCCTAACTACACACACATGTGTCTTACAGTACATATAACACACACACATGTAACACATATACATACACATGTAACACACACACACACACTTTCCCCTCTTTCTTGTTGCCTGATCTAGGTTGGCAAACTCCATCTCAGCACTTAGCTCCTGAGGGTCCCCTGTACCAAGGCAAGGAAAATTTGGTTGTTTTCCCTCCAGATTGCAATGAGAGATGAGCTAGTCATTTTCTTAGACAGGTCAGAACCTTTACACTCTGCATATTTGCTTGCTGTCTCTAGCAGAGAAAAGGGATGGTGTATTTTCTTCATGATTACTAGCTTGTCCAAGGTGTTTATTCATCTCCCAGCTCAAATGGCTCTGGACAGGCATTTCATTTAAAGCCAAGTTGGGATATTGCACTGGAAATTCCAGAAGGCGGTGGTTAAAGAGAAACTCATTCCCCTCACATCTCATTGCATTTTGGGGACTGAAATTTCATCTTCGATGTGAGAAGATAGAGGGCACATGTCACTCACTGTCTCAGGCATCTTCTTTGTGTTGACTTATTTCATCCTCTTCACTAGCCCTGCTCTTAGCATGGAGTTTTCATTGCTCTGACTGATTCTGCTTCTGCCCCACTGGATCTTATGCAATTTCCTGAAGAATCTGAGGAACAAGAGCTTCCCACTCATTGTATTGGTGGTGAAGTCAACATGTTGATACAGATTAAGCAGTTTATCCATGGGTTGCCCACTGGTTCATTACAGGCCATTCTTGGAATTTGGATTTCAAGACCTTCAGATGCCTTTGTTTCTACTTTCATCTTTGCCGTGTGGTCACCCAGATGTTGTGGGCATCATCTTTCCTAAAAGCATTTCAGGCCAGGACACTAGGCATAGGGTGTGAGGAATAGAGAGTGGGAGTTCTTATACAGAAGCGCACATGGGATTATGGGAAAGCTGAGAGAATTTCTGTTATGATATCTTGAAGGGAGTTTGAATCATCATTCATCCAAGTCCTACTTTCTGTGAGGTCATGTGACACTTTTTCCTGTTAACTAGGAGTTTTTGTGAATTCATTTGAAAAGAGTTTTATGGAATTTGTGGACATTTTAAAGTGTCTTTAGATAGAATATCAAGTGAAGACTAGTATGGTTAGGCACAGTTCATTGAATAGAAAGAAAATTTTGATTCTTACTGATTTGAAGCCTCTACCTCTCATTGGCCCCCATTTATTTATATGCAGTGTGAGATCCACATGCACATTACAGTCAGATCATTATGTGTACACACTTTCATACAATATTGTATGTCAATTAAAGCTCAACAATTATATGTCAGTTATTTCTCAATAGAAAAAAGGCATATTACAAACATGGTAGTAGAATTAAACCAAAATAATTTTATAAAAATTTAAATATGTCCCCTGTGACTTCTAACTAAATCTGATATGTACTTGATATATAAGAGGATATCTGTACCAGGATTCCCAAGTCTGTACTCTAAGGCCCACACCAGGAAGTCATGGGATTGCTGTGCAGGTGTGGTTTCTGAAATGAACACACATCCTGGAATTTATATGATTATTTTGTTTGCTTATTGCAATTACTGGTATACTACCAAAGGGGTGCAGAAATAGCTTAGCACCTGCCCTGCAGGCTGAGGATGGAAGGAGTGCTGCCCTGGCGGTCACAGGCACTGAGACCCTTTCACCTGATTTTCTCCTCAAGTCACCACTGAACAGTTTTTACAGTGTTAGACGTTAAGAATATTTAATTTGGAAATCAGCGACATTTTTGTAACGAAAGGCAGAATGTAGCAAGAGTCATCGTTATCAGGTGTCTCAGCTTCGGGAGCAAATCCTTTTGTGCGATAGAACCCGTCGCTGAATTTGTTTCTGTTTGCCAGTGTACCGGGCACTACCTGCTCTCATTATGCCGACAGTCTTGTTCATTTCCTGTGGCCACTGTCACAAATGATTATGAACTTGCTGGCTTCAAAGAGCACAGTTTTATCTTCTTCTGTTCCTGAGGCTTCCCAGGTGGCTCTGGGGGTAAAGAACCCGCCTGCCAAGGCAGGAGACCAAAGAGATGCAGGTTCGATCCCTGGGTCGGGAAGATCCCCAGGAGAAGGGCATGACAATCCACTCCCTGCCTGGAGAATCCCATGGACGGAGGAGCCCGGTGGGCTACAGTCCATGGGGTTGTGAAGAGTCGGACATGACTGAAGTCACTTAACACACATGCGCATTCTGGAGACCGGAAGTCTGAGATCAGGCTTGCTGTGCTAAAGTCAAGGCGTTGGCAAGACTGGTTCCTCTGGAAGCACAAGGGGAGAGTTTGATTGCTTGAGTGCTGGAGGCCAGCTGCAACCCTTGCCTCATGTTCTGCTGCTGCTTCACACTCAGGTGTGTAGCGTCTTCAGATCTTCTCTGCATCCTTTCTGCTGCTCTCATCTCAGCGCCTGCTGTCTGACTCCTCCTGTGTCTCTTCCATAAGGACCCTTGTGATTATGAACTCCACCTGGATAATCTAGGATGATTGCCCCATTTCAGGATCCATCACGTGATCACACCTGCAGTGTCCCTGCAAAGCCCGGTAAGCTAACTCACGTGAGTTCCAGGGTTTGAGATGTGGCCTTCCTTAGAGGAGCCGTCCCTTCGCCTGCCACAGCACGATCCAGTAACAGTTGCTATTTCACAGAACGTCCCTTTTGTGGCACCACAGCAGTAGCTTTTTCCTCAGGAAATTTGATTATAAAATAGCAATTTGGATATGCTGCTAGTCTTATTAAAATACGAATCTGCCTGTAGAAAGAAACAATGCTTAATTTCACAGAAGTGCACATGTGAGATTTGTTGTCTTAAGGGCATTTAGAGAGCAGTGTAGAGAAAAGCAGTGTAGGGAAAAGTTTTACTTGCTCAGCATTTGCTCCCCCTTCTTTGGGACCAAACCTTTCTCACCTCACTCTCAGTCTGCGTCCATCTGAGATCTAGGGGTTACCACGGGAGCCGGACTGGCCCATCCGTATGGTCCGTCTCCCCATGTGGTGCAGTTGGGGTTTTTGTTGGAAATTGTCAGGAAGGAGAAGCTCTCTTTCTTTTGTTGCAGAGCTGTCAGGATATTGGGCTGGAGCTGTTGGGAGCCCTCTTGCTGCCATCAAGGGAGAGCCAAGTAGAGAAGGAAGACGACTTTGAGGACAGCAGAACTGATCTTTGGAAACTGTTTCAGAGATCATATTCCGAGACAAGCCACTGCAACATACTCTTAAGCACCCTACAGCCAGGAGTTCTTGAAGCCAACCCATATACCTACTTTTCAATTTCAAAAGCTGTTGTTTCTTCTTCTTCACTCATTTCATGTTGGGAGACAATTCTCCAAGGCTCTCCTGTGTTTCTGCATGTCTTATGCTCAGATACACTGACTGCTTCTGTTCCAGGCTTTCTTTCCACGAATATTTGTATAGCAAGTATCTTTGGAAAATGGAGAGAGTGTCTTCCTCTGAAGTAGATGGTATTTGATTACTGTCCAGTGAATAAAAATAATCTCCCTCTGGGGCAGAGGTCAGGCGAGACTTACTGCCCATTATAAAATATTTAGATTCCTATGGCTGGGGATAATCTCCTATAATATGACCCTCTGCATATGCAGGTATCACCTGGCCCTCTTGACGTTGCATTGTGGCGTCTGGGGCTCAGGGAAATGGCACAGATGCTCTGGCTACTGTTATTACTGAGGGATAAAGTCTTTCATCTCTGTCCCAGTAGTCTCGTGTCTTCTGCGGACATGCATGAAACTGGGAGGCTAATTTGTTGCAAGTAGAGTTAAATCTCAGATCCTTCACTTATTGACAATTCAGTTTGGTTAGGTTTCTGTAACTTGTAACCAGAAGCATATGACTAATGTAGCTTAGTGAGATAATGCAGGTGGCGTACACCACTATCACAGGGCTTTGTTGTGATTGTTGTTCTGTCCCCAAATTGTGTCCAACTCTTTGCTACCCCATGGACTACAGCACCCCAGGCTTCCCTGTCTCTCACCGTCTCCTGGAGTTTTGCCCAACTTCATGTCCATTGAGTCAGTGATGCCATCCAACCATCTCATCCTCTGTCATCCCCTTCTCCTCCTGCCTTCAGTCTTTCCCAACATCACCGTCTTTTCAAATGAGTTGGCTCTTTGCATCAGGTAGCCAAAGTATTGGAGCTCCAGCTTTAACATCAGTCCTTCCAATGAATATTCAGGGTTTATTGCCTTTAAGATTGATTTGTTTGATCTCCTTGCTGTCTGTGGGACTCTTAGACTTCTCCAGCACCACAGTTGGAAAGCATCAATTCTTTGGTGCTCTGCCTTCTTCATGGTCCAACTCTCACATCCATGCATGACTACTGCAAAAACCGTAGCTTTGACTATATGGACCTTTGCCAGCAAAGTAATGTCTCTTTTTAACATACTGTCTAGGTTTGTCATAACCTTCCTGCCAAGACGCAATCTTCTTCTAATTTCATGGCTGCAGTCACCATCTGCAGTGACTCCAGAATGCAAGAAGAGGAAATCCGTCCCTGCTTCCACCTTTCCCCCTTCTATTTGCCATGATCTTAGTTTTTTCTTTTTAACATTGAGTTTTAAGCTGGCTTGTTCACTCTCGTCCTTCACCCTCATCACGAGGCTCTTCAGTTCCTCTTTGCTTTCTGCCATTAGAGTGGTATCATCTGCATATCTAAAGTTGTTGCTCTTTGTCCTGACAGTCTTGATTCCAGCTTGTAACTCATGAAGTCTGGCATTTAACATGATGTACTCTGCATATAAGTTAAATAAACTGGGTGACAATATACAGCCTTGTTGTACTGCTTTCTCAATGCTGAACCAGTCAGTTGTTCCATACAAGGTTCTAACTGTTGCTTCTTGATGCACATACAGGTTTCTCAGGAGACAGGTAAGATGATCTAGTCTTCCCATCTCTTGAAGAATTTTCCACAGTTTGTTGTGAGCCACACAGTCAAAGGCTTTAGCATAGTCAATGAAACAGGTATATGTTTCTCTGGAATTCCCATGCTTTCTCTATGATCCAGCGAATGTTGACAATTTGTTCTCTGGTTCCTCTGCCTTTTCTAAACCCAGCTTGAACATCTGGAAGTTCTCAGTTCACATAATGCTGAAGCCTAGCTTGAAGGATCTGAGTGTAACCTTACTAGCATGGGAGATGACTCCAATCGTCCAGTGGTTTGAACATTCTTTAGTACTGCCCTTCTTAGGAATTGGGATGAGTTGACCTTTTACAGTCCTGTGGCCACTGCTGGGTTTTCCAAATTTGCTGACATATTGAGTGCAGCACTTTAATAGCATTGTCTTTTAGGATTTTAAATGGCCTGCTGGGATTCTGTCACCTCCACTAGCTTTATTGGCCTCAGTGATTCCTAAGGCCCACTTGAATTCACACTCCAGAATGTCTGACTCTGTGTGAGTGACCGTACCATCGTGGTTATTTGGGTCATCAAGATCTTTTTTGTACAGTTCTTCTGTGTATTCTTGCCATCTCTTCTTGATCTCTTCTGCTTCTGTTGTATCTGCACCATTTCTGTCCTTTATTGTGCCCATCTTTGGATGAAACGTTCCTTTGATATTTCCAATTTTCTTGAGATTTCTAGTCTCTCCCTTTCTGTCATTTCCCCCTGTTTCATTGCATTGTTCATTGAAAAGTCCTTCTGTCTCTCCTTGTTACTCTCTGGGACTCTGCATTTAATTGTGGGTGTACCTTTCCCTCTCTCCCTTGCTTTTCACTTTTCTTCTTTCCTCAGCTATTAGTAAAGCCTCCTCAGACAACCACTTTGCCTTCATGCATTTCTTTTTCCTTGGGATGATTTTGTTTGCTCCTCCTGTACAATGTTATGAACCTCTGTCCATAGTGTCCAGAGTTCTTCAGGCACTCTGTTTACTAGGTCTGATCCCTTGAATCTATTTATCACCTCCACTGTATATTCATAGGGGATTTGATTTTAGTCGTACCTGACTGGCCTGTTGATTTTCCCTGCTTTCTTTAGTTTAAGCCTGAATTTTGCTATGAGGAGCTCATGATCTGAGCCACAGTCATCTCCAGGTCTTATTTTTGCTGACTGCATACAACTTCTCCATCTTTGGCTACAAAGAATGTCATCAGTCTCATTTCAGTATTAACCATTTGCTATTGTCCATGTGTAAAGTCGTCTCTTGTGTTGTTGGAAGAGGGTGTTTGCTATGACCGGCGTGTTCTCTTGGCAGAATTTTATTAGCCTTTGCTCTGCTTCGTTTTGTATTTCAAGGCCAAACTTGCCAGTCACTCCAGGTATCCCTTGACTTCCTGCTCTTGCATTCCAATCCCCTGTGATGAATAGAATTTTTTTTTTTTTTGGTGTTAGTTCTAGGAGGTCTTCTAGGTCTTCATAGAACTGATCAACTTCAGCTTCTTTGGCATTAGTGGTTGGGGGATAAACTTGGATTACTATGGTGTTGAATGGTTTGCCTTGAAAATGAACCGAGATCATTCTGTTACTTTTGAGGCTGCACCCAAGTACTGCGTTTTGGACTCATTTGTTGCTTATGAGGGCTATTCCATTTCTTCTAAGGTATTCTTGCCCACGGTAGTAGATATAATGGTCATCTGAATTAAATTCACTCATTCCTGTCCATTTTAGTTCACTGATTCTTATGATGTTGATGTTTACTCTTGCCATCTCCTGCTTAACCATGTCCAGTTTACCTTGATCCATGGAGCTGACATTCCAGGTTCCTATGCAATACTGTTGTTTACAGCATTGGATTTTACTTTCATCACCAGACACATCCACAACCGAACACCGCTCCTGCTTTGACCCAGCTGCTTCCTCCTTTCTGGAGCCATTAGTATCTGTCCTTTGCTCTTCCCCAGCTGCATATTGGACACCTTCTGATCTGGGGAACTCAGCTTTCGGTGTCACATATTTTTTGCCTCTTTATACAGTTCACGGGGTTCTCAGGGCAAGTAATCTGGACTGGTTTGCCAGTCCCTCCTCTGGTGGATCACATTTTGTCAGAACTCTCCACCATGACCTGCCCATCATCAGTGGCCCTGTGCAGCCTGGGTCACACCTTCACTGAGTTGCACAAGCCCCTTCGCCAGAACAAGGCAGTGGTCCATGAAGGGGTACAGGTCCTTAAGGGAAGGGTATACGGGGAGACTGTTTTATACTGAATCACTTTTTGGTATAATTTTTTTTTGCTTATATTCATCCTAATAAAGTAACTTTGAGGAGCTACATACCCTGCTGTGACTTTTAAAGTAGGCACCTAACTTTTTCTATTGTAAATTTAAATAATTATAAAAGACCTAATTTTTGTCACATTATAAATGCTGATGTTTAAATGCAAAACTGATAGCTCTAAATAATATAAATTATAAATAACTTAGTGATTTAATACTGACCATCATCCTTTTAAAAATATAAATGACCAAGCCCTTCTTTCACAGTATTTCCTTGATATCATATTTCTGTTTAATTTCTTTGGTACAATTTTGTCTTGTCTCAGTTATTTTCTTATTCAACTATCATACTTCTCTGCAGCATTGATTTTGTTTGGTTTTCTGTCACCATAAGGCTACAAATAGGAACATTTTTCTCCTGGGTTGAGTTGTCATTACAGTTCTTATTAATACGTAACTCAAAGGTGATACTTTTGATAACTATTAAACATAAAAAGTAAAATTTCTCTCGAAATGGATGAAGTAGGGATTTATGGTTATTTGATTAAAGGAATTATCTAATTGTTGCTTTAGTTTGTTCCACTGTTGTAAAGCTTTTGATTTAAAATATAGCCTGCTGCTGCTGCTGCTAAGTCGCTTCAGTCATGTCTGACTCTGTGCGACCCCAGAGACGGCAGCCCACCAGGCTCCCCAGTCCCTGGGATTCTCCAGGCAAGAACACTGGAGTGGCTTGTCATTTCCATATAGCCTAGCAAAGTGCTAGTATCTTGAGAATTTTCTCTAGGCAAACACACACGTATATCCAGCGCCTAAAGGATGCTTCTCATGACCCCTGCCAGTTACTGCCTTGCCTTATTCTGACATCTAAATGTATAGCTTTCTTGAGTAGCTGGTTTGTTTGTTTAATGCACATACACATATATTATGTGATTCTACAAGGAGAGGGGATTACATAATATGTATTCTTTTTTGTCTCACTTTTTTTTTTGCTCAATATCATGTTGAGAGATTCATCCATATTTTGGACTGTGGTTATAGATTTTTTCCCCTGCTTGTTACTACTATAAAGTGTTTCATTGTGTGAACATGCTACAATTTATCCATTTTACTGTTGTTGAACATGATAGCGGTAAGGTCCTATGGACTGTCATATATATGACGTGGTGAAGATCTGTATGCATTTTTGCTGGGTTTTTACTGGAGAGGGACTGCCATGTCAGTGGGTGTGCATATATTCAGCTTTCGTAGAGGTGGTCAAATAGTTTCTCAAAGTGTTGTACTGATTCCCTTAAGGGTTTTACATCCTAGAGCAATATCCTGAATAAGAAGAATGGGGAAGAAGCTTCTCCTTTGTTTTTTGTGTTGTTTTTTTTTTTTTTTGTAAAGTGAGATGAAAGCCATGTGTCTGTGTGTGTGAGACTGAGAGGGAGAGAAGGAGGAGAAGGGCAAGGAGAAACTTAGCCTCAGATTAATTTTTAGGATCTGGAAATTCATTCTTCCAAAGTTTTCCATGTTATTGTATGCATTCGCAGTTTGAAGGCTGCTGCTCTAAAGGGAAAGAAGGTCACTTTGTCCTTTGAGTCCTACTTCATCATCTTTATTCAAGCCCAAAGGAAAAGAAGTGTTAATATGAGCTAGACAGTGGTTGAGGTTAGCATGTATCAGTTAGCCACTGCTACGTAACAAAACCACCCCAAAACTTAGTGGCTTAAAAGAACAAGCGTTTATGTAATGCACAGATCTCTTCCAGCTGGAGTCTGGCTTATCTAGGATAGCTGCATGAATCCATCTGTGGGTCAACTGTCGTTGCATTGGGTTTGCTGATCTTAGCTGGGCTGTCATGTCTCTAGGGCCTTCGCTGGGATGAACTGGCTGAGTCAGGTCTTCTCTGTGTTGATTTCTGACCCTTCAGCAGACCTGTCCTGGCCTGTTCATGCGGCAGTCATAGTGGTTCAAGAGAGGGGGCAGACAGCGTGCAGAGCTTTTCAGGCTCAGAACCATAATCAGTCTTGCTGCATCCTTTGGCCAAAGTGTGTGGTATACTAGCCCAGACTCAAGGAGAGAGGAAATAGATTTCATCTCCTCATAGGAAGAACTGCGAAATCATATTGTGAAGGGTGTTGACACAAGTAGGCGGGAAGGACTGTGACTGACCATGGTTTGCAATCTATCTTAATTGCTTATTAAGCAATTAATAAGAGGCACAGAAAAGCTGCCACAGGAGCATGGTCATTTAAATGATCCCAATTTGTCATCTCTCCCCTGGCCTCTTTCCAGATTCTCTCCCTCTTCTCCCTGCAGAGACTTTCTCTGCCTCCTATGTGGTCACTTGGACCCTTTGGTTGTTTTGGTTGGGGAAGGGCAGGAGTGGGCCTGGGAGTTCTGTGTCTTTCTGTGAAATAATCGGTGACTTGTGTGTGTGTGAGACAGATAGGGAGGGGTTCATACTGTTAAAGTCTGGGACATTGAGACATTCAAGCTGATCTGACTTAAAGAAGCTTCCCAGTGGTTCAGTCTGGAGTCCACATAGGGTGTGGGGCCAGAGCCCCAGCTACTAACCAAGTTTTCCTTTGCTTTCCTTTGCATAGATGCCTAGGCTATTTAGAGTTTCCTGAGTTCTCTGACTCAGTATGATTTAATGGTTCTTAGTAGTGTCCATTATTACTATTTTAGTTCTTTACTGTTTGTTAAGTAATTTCCAGGGCACTAGTTCAGTTGGTTTTTCTGCAACCCCCTGGGAGATAGCTTAGGCAGACATCATTCCAGTATTACTAATAACTGAGGCTCAGAGAGGTCAGGAAACTTGGTCATAGTTACACAGCTCAGAAGCTGAGGAACCAGGTGAGTCAGAAGCCTTTGACTCTAAATCCCATAGCTTTACATTGTACCACTGTGGCCTCTCTGTGAGGCCTAAGCTATAACAGGAGACCCCGTTTTCATCACAGAACATCCCCGAGTGTCACTGTTGGAGACAAAGTCCCGGGTGCCTGGCTTGTTCTGTTCCTGATAGTTATCAGTGTGGGGGTGGGGGAAGAGACCAGACCTCCAGCTTCTGGAGCTGATAGACCAGCCCTCTGAGCCCTAGATGGGTGGCCCCTAGCTGGTCTGCATCTCTCTGCAAGTAAAGCCGTCCCCCCTTATCCTTGGTTTCACTTTCCTCAGTTGCCTGTTGGCAACTGTGATCTGAAAATATTAAATGGAAAATTCCAGAAATGAGCTATTCTTAAGTTTTACATTGCACGCTGTTTGGAGTTAGTGTGGTGATGTCTCTTGCCGCCATGCTCCGTCCCACCCGGGACATGAATCATCCCTTGGCAGAGCTTGTCCCTACTAATCACTTAGCTGTCCCCAGGTCAGCTCTCTGTGTTACAGTGCTCTGTTCAAGTAACCCTCCTTTTACTTAATACTGGTTCTGAAGCACAAGAGTAGTGATGCTGGCAATTTAGTTATGCCAAGGAGAAAGCAGTAAGTGCTTTAAGTGAAAAGGTGGACGGTTTTAACTTAATAGGGGGAAAAAAAATCATATGCTGAGATGCGAAGAGCTACAGTAAGAATGAATTTTCTACATGTGAAATTATGGAGAAGGAACAAGAAATTCATGCTAGTTTTGCTGTTGCACGACAAACTACAGAAGCTATAGCCATGGTACATTACAGATGCTTAATTAAGATGGGGAAAACATTAAATTTTACAATAAGATATTTTGAGAGAGAGAGAGACCATATGCACATAACTTTTATTGCAGTGAGTGAACATGAAAGTCGCTCAGTCGTGTCCAACTCTTTGCAACCCCATGGACTATACAGTCCATGGAATTCTCCAGGCCAGAATACTGGAGGGGGTAGCCTTTCCCTTCTCCAGGGGATCTTCCCAACCCAGGGATCGAACCCAGGTCCTCCACATTGCAGGCTGATTCTTTACCAGCTGAGCCACCAGGGGAAGCTGTTTATTACAGTATACTGTTAACAATTGCTGTATTTTATTATCAGCTGGTATTTATCTCTTACTGTAAATTAAGTGCCTACTTTGTAAATTTAACTTTATCACAGGTGTGTATGCACAGGGGAAAAGAGCATCCACGAGGTTTAGTACTATCTGCAGTTTTGGGCATCCTCCGGGGTCTTGGAACACGTCTCCTGCGTGTAAGGAGGGACTGCTGTAGTTTCGCCCTGACCTGCTCGGGTGGTGAAGGCCTCTGGCTCTCCTGGCCCCAGCCCTCAGAGTGTTGGTTTTGCCTCTTTCTGGCTCACTCAGGCATTGCACTAGCTTGCCCTTTGTTTCTCGTTATCCTTGCTCAGACCAAGAAAGCAAGAGGGAGAGGATGGTTTTGTCTGGGCGTGCTGTCTGGATTACCAAAGAAACCAAACAGTCTCGGGAATGGTTGCTGGAAGAGCCTGTGATCATGATGTATTATGTTGTGCGGTGCTGGAAATGCAGCAGAAGGCAGCAGCGTGGGCTGGTTGTGGTTCTTTTCTTTGCAGTAAAGATCAGAAAGTGGAATCTATCCGGGCGAACTTTCCCTGGCCTAAGGAATTCTGTTGGGCACTGCGGTCCTCTCCCTGGAGTGTAAGTAAAGCAGTCAAGTATTCCCCTGAATATTCAGTAAATGAGAATGAAAACTATGAAGAAAACCTTATCACTGTCTTAAAGGTAGAAAAAAAGCAGAATCCTGTTTGGGGAGCAGCTGTGTGGTTCCACACAGGATTGTGTGAGAGTTAGAGCTTCCTGCCGACAGGCATTTGAGTCGTATCTGGACCATTTTTCTCTGCGGTGACCCTGTGACGGATTCCTGCAGCCTCCCAGCTGCCCCTACCCCACCCCACCCCCAGCCATATTTCCTGCTGCTGTAGAGTATTCTTTACAAGGGAACCTACTTAGAAGAGCATGGCAAAGGAGGTGCTATGGATTGAATTGTGCCTCCAAAAAGATATATATATGGAAGTCTGCAACCCATGGCGTTGCTGGTACAGGAAGCAGCAGGTAGAGATAGCCGGTCTGGAAGTCTACATCTCCCTGTACAGGGAGCAGGCGGGCAGGGCCGATGCTCTGCTCAGGAGCTGCCTGGCATCCAGCCAGCCCCAGGCTCGAAGCCTCTGTCCCCCGGTGCCAGCCTAGCAGCATGACCGCAGCGCCTCTCTGCTCCCCGCTGTTCTCCTCTGGGTATTGTCACAGTCCAGCTGCTGCCAGCTCTTGCCCAGAGAAGGAGGCAGCTGCTAATTTTAGCCCTATTTAGGTCTCTCGGCAGCACGTCTCAGGACTTTTATTTATTTTTCTGGTGGCATTTTCATGTGACCTTGGAGGAAAAAAAAAAAAAAAAACACTGAGAAGATTATCCGTAAAATAAAAGGGAAATTGAATATTCTGTTTTAAATGGTGATTGTGTTCCTTTGCTGTTAGAAAGGGCTTCCCAGGGTTAGAAAGGGCTTCCCGGGTGGCCCTAATGGTCAAGAACCCACCTGCCAATGCAGGAGATGTAAGAGATGCGGGTTTGATCCCTGGTTTGGGAAGATGCCCTGGAGGAGGGCATGGCAACCCACTCCAGTATTCTCGTCTAGAGGATCCCATGGACAGAGGAGCCTGGCGGGCTACAGACCATGGGGTCGCCAAGAGTCTGAAGTGACTTAACATACATGCACACTGTTAAAAGACTTCCAGGGCCAAGGGTATATACCAAAGGGAGTTACCTATAACTCTGACTTTTAGGGGGAGCAGAAAGCAAGTAACTGAGGGTTGAGCTAGGGGATATAGCGCTCTTCCCAGAGATTATTAGAAAGATGTCCCTGGCTTGCTTGGAGGAGGCCAAGCCACCCGGTTTATGACGACATGAAAACATGGAATTTTGCTTGATAAACCGGATTTACCTTTCTGCAACGTTTGTCTCCACATTGGGTGAATGGCACCATCCTCATTTGTCTTGGTTCCAAGTTGGGTTTCCTATATGAGAAGGATTTTGAGCCATTTGTTTTTTGTATCCTGAGGGCTGTCAGTCACAGACGACCAAAAAGATGTCAGATGATGTAATGAGTGCTATTACTTGGCTGACTTTCAAATAACAGATACAGTCAAATGGCGGTCACACAGACCTGTCTTTGGAGCCATGTCTTTCCTCAGAAAGTCATTGTTTCCTGAGCTAGAAGAAACCAGATAACTTATAATAAAATGGTTTTCTGCTCCAGTTTTATCATTCTGTTTGTGTCCGCAGTTACCTATCACTTACTTTCTCATCCTTGAAGCTTGCCTCTTGATTACTTTTCTTCATGGCTGCCTCAACAAGGTGGCTGGAGGGGATGGGTCCTACTTTTTGCCTTGCTGTAAAAAAAAAAAATGCTATCCTGGGGAGGATCGTACTAAATGAAGCAAAAGTGCATAGCAAGAAAATAAGATGTATAAAAAGAGTCTCTGTCTATTTGATTCAGGAAAAAGAGGCACAGTGGGCAGATGAGTCTGGATAAGGCTAAAATCATTTTTATTTTTTAAATTAATTTTTTTTTAAATTTTGGCTGTGCCTGGTCTTTAGTTGCAGCACGTGGGATCTTTCATTGCATCATCCATGCTCTCACTTGCAGCACCTGGGTTCTAGAGATCGAACCCAGGTCCCCTGCACTGGGAGCATGGAATCTTAACCACTGGACTAGTAGGGAAGTCCCTAGGCTAAGGTTTTTTTTTTTGTTTTGTTTTGTTTTTTAACAGAGAAAATTACTTTAAGGAAAGGGCCTTCCTGTATTCCTTCTGGTCTTTGTGCTGGATGCTTGGGATACAGTGAAAACCAACTATGGCAAAATATTTCACAGTGCTTTGGGACATAGTGCTTAGGGAAAGACTGCTTTGGAGACAGAGAGGCGAATGGTTAACTTTATCTTCCGGGTGAGAAATTCACCATGGAGGAGGTGACAGAGTTGGGCTTACCGGGATGAGTAAGTATCAGACTTGGGGGATCGGCACAGCTTACCCACAGGCATAGAAGCATAATATTGCACATCCAGGAAACTGCAAGCATCTTAGGATCACAGCAGGAGAGGATGAGAAGCTTGATGTCAGGGAATAGGCTGATTGCACCAGGGAACACCAGGAAGGTAGCTGGAAAGCAAGGTAATGAAGGCCATGCCTGCCATGCCGTGGAGCGTGGGCTTCATCCTTAATAGGTTGCAAATAGGGTTGGGTCCCAGGAAGACTTGGGCCAGAGAGTGGCACAGATCTCATTTCTGAAAGATTGTAGAGGTAATGTGGGGACGGCTAGGATCAGGAGGGCCAGCCACGTGATGAGTGACAAGGGCTCCTGGTGTCAGAGGACAGGAGAGACGGAAGGGACCTTCAGAATTCTCCCACAGAAGATTTTAGGGAGTCACTAAGTCTTCATATTTGTGCAGTTTAATAGTTTTGGCCCCTGAGTCAAGGACAGAAATACTCGAGGTCTATCCACTGTTTTTGTAGTTCCTCCTGGTTGTAAGTGAAAGCCGTTCAGTTGTGTCCGACTCTCTCTGACCCTATGGACTATACAGTCCATGAAATTCTTCAGGCCAGAATACTGGAGTGGGTAGCCTTTCACTTCTCCAGGGGATCTTCCCAACCCAGGAATCGAATCCAGGTCTCCCGCATTGCAGGTGGATTCTGTACCAGCTGAGCCACCAGGAAAGCCCTTTTGTAGCTCACATAGATTCATTTCTGAATTTTGGAGAAAGAATGGCCAGTACACATTTTCCCTCTGTTTCTTTACCTTTGCTCCTGAAGTAATATTGGTAAAATTATCAACATCGTTCTGCTCACATGGCCCCTTATTCTTCTATCAAAAATATTTTGGAGAATATCCACATGCAAAAGAATGTAGTTGGACTCTTACCTCATCCCGTATATAAAATTAACTCAAAATGCATCAAAGACCTAAATTGTAAGAGCAAAAACTATAAAACTCTTGCAAGAAAGTATAGGGATCAATCTTTGTGACCTTGGATTAGCCAATGGTCTCTTTGATATGACACCAAAAACACAAGCAACAGAAGAAAAAATAGATCAATTGGACATCATCAAAATAAAAAATTTTTGTGATCGAAAGGACATCAAGAAAGTGAAAATGCAACCAAAATATGAGAAAAATTTGCAAACCATATATCTGATAAAGAATTTGTGTCAAGAATATATAAAGAATTATTATAACTCAATAGTAAAATGACATATAGCAATTTAAAAATGACAAAGGTGATTAGACATTTATCCAAAGAAGATATTCAAACACCCAACAAGCACATGACAAGATATTCAAAATCATTAACCAGCAGTAAAATGCAGATTAAAACCACACTGAGATACCACTAATATGGCTGTAATAACAGATAAAAAATGGAAAATAAGTGTTGGAGAGGATGTAGAAATATCCAAACCCTCATGCACTGCCTGTGGGAATATAAAGCAGAAAACCAATGCTCTGGAGTATAGTCTGGCAGTTCTTCAAAAGGTTCAGCATGGGGACTTCCCTAGCGGTCCAGCAGTTAAGATTCTGTGCTTCTACTGCAGGGGGTGTGGGTTCAGTCCCTAGTTGGGGAACTAAGAGCCTACGTACCACACAGTGCAGCCAAAAAATAAAAGTAAGTAAAAATTTTAAAAATAATAAGTAGGACTTTAAAAAGTTAAACATAGAATAACCATATGGCTCAGCTATTTAATCCTAGGTATATACCCACACCAAAAACTTTGTACATGAATGATCATAGCAAATTATTGACAATAGCCAAAAAAGTAAAAACAGCCTGTATGTCTATTGATGAACAGATACATAAGATGTGGTATATCCATACAGTGGAGGGCTCTCCAGGTGACTCACTGGTAAAGAATCTGGCTGCCAATGCAGGAGACATGGGTTCAATCCCTGGGTCGGGAAGATCCCCTGGAGAAGGGAATGGCAACCCACTCCAGTATTCTTGCCTGGAGAATACCATGGACAGAGGAGCCTGGTGGGCCACAGTCCATAGGGTCACAAAGAGTCAGACATGACTTAGTGATTAAACAACAACAGTATCCATACAGTGGACTATTATTCAGCAATAAAAAGGAAGGGAGTACTGATTCATACTATGACATAGGTGAATCTTGAAAACTTTATTATAAGTGAAAGAAGCCAGTCATTAAGGACCACATATTGTATGATTTCATTTATATGAAATGCTCAGCATAAGCAAATCTACGGAGACAAAAATATGTTAGGGCTAGGAGGATTGGAGTTTGGAGGGTGATGGCTAATGAGCTTGGGGTTCCTTTTGTGGGGTGATGAAATGTTCTGTAATTGATTGTGGTGATTCCTATGAGTATATGAACAACCATTGAATTATTAATATATATATATATATACTTTACATGGGTGAATTGTGTGGTATTTCAGTTCTGTTTCAATAAGCCTGTTAAAAATAGTTTAGAGATAAAAGGTAGTTGATCTGACACGGTTCTCCTATCTTTTCCTCCAGACATCTGTCAGCTCATCCATCTAACCTCTGTCTGTCCATCCATCCTCCCTTTATCAGTTCACGCATTTACCTATCTACCTTTTCTTCCATCCTCTTATCCCACCTATCTGATTTCTCCTTCCTCACTCACTCTGTAAATCCAAAAAAATAAAAAAGATTCATTGGTCATCTGCTCAAGTCCAGGAATCATTCTCGTCCCTGACTTTCATGTTAGTTTGGTATTTCTGGTGTCCTTATGCTTTGCAACTGCCTAGCATAAGGTGACTTTTCCAAGCTCTCCAGAGGAAATAACTCTTTATCAATCCATCTGGCAAACAGATGGATGCATGGATATAGGGAAAGTGTAGAGACTGATATGTAGCCAGGGACATGTTGAAATGGTAGGAAACGTGGGTCACATCTCACCTTCTGAAAAGTCCTCAGACTGGTGTGCAGGACATTTTCTGGCTTTGTTTATTTGCTGTGACTACTCGGTGTTAAATAGATACGACATTCTCTCCTGCCTCCTGTCTGTGGCTCAGTGCAGGTTTGACGCCGGTTGCTGCACTTCTCATTATTAACACAATGCGGAGTGATTTCAAGGTTGACCTGGTCTAACACAGCTTTCTTAATGAGATTGCTCCCCTTGTGTCATCGTTATCAGTGTGATGTCAGCCTCTCTCTTGCCCAGCTCTGGCACAGTTGTTTCAGAACATCATTGCCCATCAGAACCACCTGGCCAGCTTATTATGCATGACCCCAAGATTTCTGTAAGAGATTCTGATTCAGTAGGTTTAGGGTAGCACCCCAAATATGTATTTTTATCTTAGTGAACACTCCTAATGATTCTAAAGGAAATGCTGTTTATGTCCCCCTTAAAATACTGTCAGCATTTGACCTGTTAATACCCGCATTGGTTAGCAATATGGGAAATTTCTAGTTTCCCTTCCAGTGTCCTCCTCTTCAAGCCTGGAAGAGTTGCACTATGGCTGAGAAGCAGCAAACATTATTCTGTGTGTGACCCTCTCCCACTGAGTTTAGTGGGTAGAATTTATAGTGAGCTTGGAGATTCTGGAAGGAGTTAACAACCCAGCAGCTCTAGGAGACATTCACATATCCAGTGATGTGGACAATCCAAACAAACGTATTCAAATAATCAGCATCTGTATTTAGAGGCATATTTTTTAGATATCAGATTTTTGTACCCTCTTCAATTTGCTTGATTTGATAGGAAAAACAAACTCAAAATTTAGGAGACAGGATGGTGGGGGATGGGCCTTAGAGAGAGGATGAACTGGGGTCAGGGGGAATGGAATGGGGGCAATGTTAGCTGTAATGAAAACTTTTCTCTCTAAACACAGATAAGTGAGTATTGACTCCTACATGGTGGGCGTGAAGCTTTACAATGCCTCTGGATCTGCACATACCTCCAAATGCTGTGTGGACATGTGTTTTCCTGATGAAGACATTAATCCATCAGCGCATGAGATCCCTCATTATCATCACCATCAAAATGCCTTTGTGAAGCCCCTCATTCCATACAGAGCTGTTGTTAAAAATCAAGGCTAATGCCAGCCACCCTTTGTTATTTGGAATTTTGGTGTCTACAACATCGTTGATGTACACCAACAAGGAAAGAGGAGGCTTAAGCTAAATTTCAGTTATATACAAGAGAGAAAATACTGTGTTGAGATCTTATGTATGTATCTCTCTTTACATGTTGCAAAGCACTGCCATTTGCATCCAGTCCTGTAATACAGATTGAATTATTATGCTTATTCAGTGGATGAGAAAACTAGAACTTAGATGAAGTAACTTGCCAAACCCATTGAGCTAGAAAATGGCAGAGCTGAGACTCGAACCCATGTCATCTAGCTCCTTCTTCAGTGCTAGTTTCACAACATCACATTGCTAAGAAAATGCTGGTGTTTCTGCTCAAGTATCTGTCTGGAGTTGATAATTTAGGAATCCTACTTTGTTATTCTTCATGGTATGCATATAAACCACTGAACACTGCCTGAAAAGAACTATATAAATGTGACATGAGTATCAATGGTTCGTGTACCCTAGTGTGTTTTGTGAGGAGATGGATGTCTATCCAGTGGGGCAGGAAAATTTCAGTACTTACCCTAAAAGCCCAGGAAGCCTTCCTAAAAGTGGTAGATTTTGTCTTTCAATTTATAAAGTTTTCTTGAATGTTTATTTAAAACTATAACATACGTAAATTAAAGTGCATTAATCTTAAGCTACACTAAAGCAGGATGAATTTTTATAAACTGAACATACCTGTTTAGCCAATACCTCGTGTTCTAGAAGTTTTTCCTTGTGACCCCTCCTAGTCACAGGCCGCTCTATGGTAAACAACATCCTGATGTGTGATGTCGCTGATTAATTTTGCTTGTGTTTGACCCTTATTTAAATAGAAGAATAAGATACTATCAGTTCTGCTATAATGCTTGTTTTGGGAATGCAAATTTCCATCCTGACTGATACATTAGGGAACAATTTGAGCATAATGCAATTTAGTGTGCTTATGCACAGCGTTGTCCTCAAGAAACTCTAGGTGAATGCCGAAAACCGCACCCAGCTGAGCTGAGCCCAGTAGGAATATACAACACGCACCACCTCAGCTCTAACAGCCACCTCAGTTCGTTTAGCTTGTTACGAGCCACACCAGCTACCCTGTCTACTATTGCAACACTCCATCCAATGTCAGATGACCCTCCTTCCCCCACTTGGTGATAACTGGCAAGCTGCAACCCCTCTGACACCTGCTTCCATAAGCAAACTTAAGATCTTTGTAAACCCGAAGTACTGTTTGTTTTAACATTTGTGTGTGTATGTGTGTTCGTGTGCGCTCAGTCAGTCAGTTGTGTCTGACTATTTGTGACCCCAGGGACTGTAGCCCACCAGTCTCTGTCCATGGGATTTCCCAGGCTAGAGCACTGGGGTGGGTTGCCATTTCCTACTCCAAGGGATCTTTCCAACCCAGGGATCAACACAGTTCTTAACCATTTTACATATGTAAAACCATGTTACTTTGATTAAATGTCTTTTTCTTTTTGTCTTTTGTGTGTTACTGGCAAGGCTTTTGAGTGTTATGCCCCTTTGTTTTTTTTTTCCTTAGGCCCTATGATGTTAATTGCATGATTTTGCATAGTGTGGTGATTTTTAGGGCCACATACATCATGTTTGAACAGATCTGACTGCATTTCTCTTTTTTGTCTTCTTTTAACATTATGTTTGAGAGATTCATCGATATCATTATGTATAGCAATAGTTTTTTCACTTTCATCGATGTATAATATTTCATTGTATGAATATACCACAATTCATGTATCTCCTCATGTAGTATCCTGTTGATGGAGTTTTAAGATTGTTTTTAGTTTGAGGCTATTACAAATAATGTTGCTGTGAAAAATCTTGTACAGATCTGTTACTACACATATGTGCATATTTCTGTTGGGTACAAACCCAGGAGTGAAACTGGTGGGTCTTAGGAAGATATGTATGTGATCAGTTTCAGTAGAAGTCACCAGTTTTCTAATGTTGTTGTACCAATGTATTCTTTAGCCAATATACACAAGTGATTCTAGTGATTCTATATCCTCTTCAAAACTTGGAGTTGTCCATCTTCTTGATTTTAGCTCTTCTACTGTGTGTGTGTTGTGTGTGTGTGTGTGAATTCATCCTGAATGTACTTGCATTTCCCTGATGACTAAAGTGTAAGTATCTTTACAAATGTTTACTGACCACTTGTATATTCTCTTTTGTGAAATACCATTAGAAGTCTGGCTATTTTTAAAAAATGGAGTCAGTTTCCTTTTCCCCCTTGATTTGTAAGCATTCTTTAAATGCTCCATGTTGAGAGTCTCTTGTTGGTTTTATGTATTGCAGATATGTTCTCCCCATCTAGAGCTTTCGTATTTTACCCTTTTAATGATGTTTTCTGATGAACAGAAGTTTTTAATTTTCATTAAGTCCTGTTTACCAGTATTTTCCTTCATTGTTAGTGGTTTCTGTGTCCTCATTTAGGAATGTTTGTTTACCTAGAGATCATTAAGATATCACTTTATATTGTCTTCTAGAACTTGTACTTTTTTACTTTTCCCATTTAGATCTCCATTTAGAATTAATTTTTGTGTATGATATGAGATAGGGATGCATATTTTTTTCTGTGTGAATATCTAATTGACCCAGCAACAGTGATGGAAAAGATCATTTCCCCACTGATGTGCAGTGCAGTCTTTGTCATAAATCAGATGTCCAATGGTTTGTTTCTTGGGCCAAGACTGCAGTGTCTTACTTAACAAAGTTTTCTAAGTCTTGTTGCCGATAATATAATTTTAGTAAGTAGCAGAAGACAGAGGCAGTAAGTAAGTTTATGTGGTCATTGCAGAACATCAGTTCTCCATTTACTCTTACTAAATATGTTTGATTTTTGTTGCAAAGACACTTACAAGCAGCTGGACTTGAAGGCTTGTTTGTGAAAACTCCTGAGAATGAGAAGACTATCCATGTTATTATATAAATTCATAGAAGATTACCCTCACACTCTCTGGTCTGAGCTTCTTGTGTTGGCAGAATAAGTTCATTTTTTCCAGTTTCTCAAGGATGTTCCTGCCACTGCATGCCCTAATCCAGTCCTTTCAGGCCTAATCAGCAGGCTACGAACACACCCCCAAGCCCCAGGATTAGAAGTCAAAACAAAAACCCATAAAGACAAGGCACTGAATCTTAACTTTTTTTACTTTTATGAAAATGATAATATCTCTGGGAAGTAAAGTATGTTCCTTTTGGAAATACATTTTTATTACAATGAGGAAATTTTAAAAGTTACAAAAAAAGAAAAATTACCTGTAATCTCATTGTTGTTGTTGATTCGGCAAGTCGTGTCCAACTCTTTGGGACCCCATGAACTGCAACACACCAGGCTTCCCTGTCCTTCGCTATCTCCCTGACTTTGTTCAAACTCATGTCCATTGAGTCAGTGATGCCATCCAACCATCTCATCCTCTGTCATCCCCTTCTCCTCTTTCCCTCAGTCTTTCCCAGCTTCAGGGTCTTTTCCAATGAGTTGGCTCTTCACAGCAGGTGGCCAAAGTATTGGAGCTTCAGCATCAGTCCTTCCAATGAATATTCGGGGTTGATTTCCTTCAGGATTAACTGGTTGGATCTCTTTGCAGTCAAAGAGACTCAGGAGTCTTCTCCAGCACCACAGTTTGAAAGCATCAATTCTTTGGCACTCAGCCTTCTTTATGGTTCAACTCTCACATTCATACATGACTACTGGAAAAACCATAGTTTCGACTAGATGGACCTTTATCAGCAAAGTGATGTCTCTGCTTTTTAATATGCTGTCTAGATTTGTTATAGCTTTTCTTCCAAGAAGCAAGCATCTTTTAATTTCATGGCTGCAGTCACCATCCAACAATGATTTTGGAGCCCAAGAAAATGAAATCTGACAGTTTCCACTAGCCCAGAAATAATCATTGTTAACATTTTGTCTTTGCTCACAGATCTTGCAGAAATTCACCATTTATCTTCTCTATATGAGTTTTTTATACTATTAACCATGGCATATAAAAATTAGTATAAGCCAAAATCCTAGATACTTTATATAAAACATCTTCTCATTTATATTTAAAATATTTTTGAGGAATTATAGGGTAATTGACACTATATAAAGGTCATTGGGTCATCATTGTGAAAGCATCCCCAGTTGTCCCAATCTTGAGTAAAATTACATGTTCAAATCTTCAAAGAAGGAAAAAAGTGAAAGTAACAGGTGATTTTTTTTCTCTATCGTATTATCAATAGGTCCCTAGAGCTGGTGTAACAGAGTACCACACACAGGTTGGCTTAAACAACAGAATTTATTCTCTCACAGTTCTCGGAGCCAGAAGTCTGAAATGAGGGTGTCAGCTGGGCCATGCTCCTCTGAGACCCTGGGGAGAATCCTTCCTCGTCTGTTTCTGGTGGTGGCTGGCAATCCCTGTTATCTGGCGGTGCATCACGGTAATCTCTGTGTCTGTCGTCACACGGCAGGCTCCCTGACTGTCCATCTGTCCTGGTGTCTCTTTTTCTTCTTTTTATAAGAACATCAGTCATACTGGATTTAGCACCCACTCCAGTGAACTATGACCTCATGTTAACTTGATTACAAATTGACTTGGATTACTCTGCAAAGACTGCATTTCTAAATAAGCCCATATTCTGAGACAGTGGGGATTAAGACTTAAATGTGTGTTTTGGAGGACTGCCGTTCAACCTATAACACCATTTCCTGTCTTCACCCACCCCACCGGGTAAGGTGTACTTTGTCTTACCTAGACGCCTGCCTGTCACTCTGACCAGCAGAGATGCTTAGACAAATGTGTTCTGTGAAACTTCTTGGGGGCATCACCCTCTGCACTGACCCTTTCACCACCACCAACCTTAGAGCCCCTTCTACTCACCTTTTCTCACCTCTTACCCCAGTTTTTTGTTCATTCTCTAAGTCATGTCCAACTCTTTGTGATCCCAGGGACTGAAGCACACTGGCCTTCCCTGTCCTTCACTATCTCTTGGAATTTGCTCAAACTCATGTCTATTGAGTTGGTGATGCCATCCAACCATCTCATCCTCTGTCCCCCCTTTCTCTTCCTGCCTTCAGTCTTTCCCAGCATCAGGGTCTTTGCCAATGAGTCAGTTCTTCCTGTCAGGTGGCCAAAGTATTGGAGCTTCAGCATCAGTCCTTCCAGTGAATATTCAGGATTGATTTCCTTCAGGATTGACTGATTTGATCTCCTTGCCGTCCAAAGAGTCTGGTAAATAGTTTCAGGAATCTTCACTAGAGCTGGTGGACTCACTCTGGTTTTCATAAGAACACAAACTAAAGGTAGAGATAGTATTCTGTAAAGGAACAGATTTTTCTTCCCTCAAATTTCCAGATTGAGATTCAGAAACAATTATTGAGCATCTGTTATATGCAGGCACTGGGCCAGTTTGCTTTGATATGTGTGACATCATTTATTGTAAATGTTATACAACTTTTACTGATGAGAGAGTTTAAGGAGGTTGAGTCACACAGTAGGTAACTTTCAGAGTAGGGTTTTAAATCCCTAAATGACAGGTCTAGGTAGGAAGATTGTAATAAATACTCTGGCTCCATTTTTGGTGTTTAACTGCTAACACAATTCAAGCCCCACACTTCTTCATCCCCTTGTGTCCCATCTCTGGGCAAACCAACAAGAAAACAGACTCTCCTTCCCTGGGTGCTGGTCGCAAGTTCAAACCCAGCTGCTATCCACCCTAGCCCTGCCCCAGCCATGTGCGTGAGTGCTGAGTCACTTCAGTCGCGTCTGACTCTTTGAGACGCTATGGACTGTAGCCTGCTAGGCTCCTCTGTCCATGGGATTCTCCAGGCAAGAATACTGGAGTGGGCTGCCACGCCCTCCTCCAGGGGAATCTTCCCGACCCAGGGATCGAACCTATGTCTCTTATGTCTCCTGCGTTGGCAGCCAAGTTCTTTACTGCTAGCAGCATCTGGGAGGCCCAGTGGAAACCAAAGTCGCCTGTCCTTCCCTTTGTTTAGGCAATTGCACAATGGCTAGGGGGCCTGCTCTCCCCCAGAAGTCCTCATAGTGTGAGCAATAAAACTCTTCTTACCTTCTTGGTGCATGTGTGGCATCAAGATTTCTCAGCCCCTGAACCACTGTTGCAGAGGGTTGGTGGTGCTCTGTGGCGCAACCACAGATAAAAACATTCAAGCAAATTGCATGCTGCTGTGCTGATCCTGAGGACTGTCATGAATAGTCAGCATACGTTTGGCTGAGGAGAGTTGAAGCTGTGCATTTATGACTCAGGCCCTTTCTCCCCTGGATGTCTACTTGGTGGGGGTGGGGAAAATGTTCCCCCCATTTGTTTGTTTCCACTGTCATTTCACTCCTCTGGGTTCATTACTCATCGATAAAGGTCTTCAGTTTTGCCCTCAATATCCATTCTGCTTATTCAGTGCTATCGGGTTATTATCCCAAGACCCTAAATCCATATGCATTATGTGTAAAGCCCCGCAAGCTGATTGATATGCATGCCACCAGGAGCATTCATTCTCCAGCAGTTTTTATTTTTTTTCCTCCAAGGGAGAATATATTTGTTCTATAGAGAAATTAGTGGTTGTATGTATTGCACGTGTCTTAATACAAAATGCAGGATTAATTGTTAAATGGCACAGAGGTCTGAAAGTACATTATGCAAAATGCAAAAACTGGTTGTAATGTAAATGTTCGAATTAACATGCCTGCATGCAGAAATGTTCAGGGAATTTGTGGTTCAATTAAAATGACACCAGAATCAAGCCTTTTAAAAACAAGACCATTCCCAGCATAAGGATTTTATAATTTATTCATTCGCAGGCATCTACCACCATTGAATTTTGGGTTAAATAACCCAGTTGGGGTATACAAAAACAGCTTCCAGTAATACAGATCCTTGGAATAAGCCCAACTGTATCATCTTGGCCTCAGCCACGTAAATACTTGAGGAGGGTACAAGGGATATTTAGCATATTTTTGGCTGTGTATTCAACTCCAGTACATAAGACATGAGGATTATCCTTAGACACCTGGCTGTCTTCAGATAGCATTTGAAACCCATTCTGGGTGCCTTCTCAGCATCCACAGGCATCCCTTTTCCCCCATGACTAAATGGTCTTAGGAATGTAGACTCATTTCCAGGAGGCCAAGCATAGCATGGTTAGAAAGGAGTTCACAAAACAAGCCATGAATACATATCAGATCCCAAAGAGTAACCTAGATAGGTCTGTGTTGGTCAGACCGAGGCAGCTGCAGCACAGTGCCGGCTGCACTGAATCCAGCAGTGATTGGTGTCCCTGGAGGCAGACCCTGCCATGGCCGTGGTAGACTTTTCTGTACAAAGATGACCCTCAGACCGTGGGATGCAGGGAGCACAGTATTTTTCCATTTATGAAGCTGGGCTGCTTGGAGCCATCCACACGGCCCACCCTGTGCCTGAAATTGTCTCAGGCAGTGGCCGCGTGGAGGTCAGTCACGTGTAGATGTCAGCCAGCTTGTCTGGCTTATGGTAAATGGGAAGGCAGCACGTCAAAATGTTGGGCAGAGGGATCCAGGTTAGTGCTCCAGGAATCAATCGTGCTGTTGACAAACAGCAAGGCTGATGGGATGACAGGTTTAAATAGCAGCAGCAAGTTTGGGATTTGAAACAACAAAATAGCAAAATGTTTATTCAGGCAGAGTACATTCAGGGTTTGTGGCTCCATATCTCTTCAAGCCAGACAGGGGCTTGTTCAATGGCAAGTTTTAGGCATAAGGAAACCTGTTTGAACTTTAGAGTTTTGAGATGTGTTAAGTACATTCTTGCCAGAATTGTGCTGTCTTCAGGCATCCTACTGAATGAATGGAAACTCATCATGATCTTGCGAGTATGATTCTGGTTTTAAAGAATACAGGCGGTGCAGAGAAGTTAGTATATATAGCTAACATGAGGTGGAAGTCAGGATTCCTGAGTCCCAGGGCAGGGCCCTTTTCTGGGGCTGAGAGTTCTGGCTCCCGAAACTGGCCCAGCCATGGCTGTAGGTCACGTTACTCCTCTCTGCTTTGTGGTTTCTCGTCCTAGAGAGGACGGAAGTAGAGAGGCCATTTTAAAATTTATTTTTAAAGATTCTATTAAACAGGTGCATTCTTGGCTCTAACAGAGAGGAGAGCACAGTCTGATTATTTTTTCTTAAAAGGACAAAGATAATACAAAGGCTTTTTGTTTGTACCTTTGGGATTTAGCCAGGTGTGAACACATGTAAGGGGATTCAGCTACAACTCTCTTTTCAGAATGTTTGGAAGTTTTTGGGAAAAGGGCAATTTTGTATTTGAAAATTAGTTGATTTACAGAATTGTGTTAGTTTCAGGTATTCAGAAAAGTGATTCAGTTATGTATATACATATTTTTTACAGATTATCTATGGTCACCAGTGTGGGTGACTGCAAGCTACTGAATGTAGTTCCCTTTGCTATAGCGTAAATCCTTGTTGCTTGTCCATTTTATGTACGATAGTTTCTTAATCCTCAACTCCTGATTTATTCCCCTTACCTCCCCTTCCACTTTAGTAACCATAAGTTTTCTCCATCTGTGAATCTATGTTTTGTATATAGATTCATTTGTATTATTTTTTAGATTCCACATCTAAGTGATATTGCTTCCCTTGTGGCTCAGCTGGTAAAGAATCCACCTGCAGAGCAGGAGACCCAGGTTCAATCCCTGGGTTGGGAAGATCCCCTGGAGAAGGGAAAGGCTACCCACTCAGGTATTCTGGCCTGGAGAATTCCATGGACGGTATGGGATCACAAAGGGTTGGACACGACTGAGCGACATGCACTTTCACTTTCTAAATGATATACGATATTTGCTTTTCCTTGTGTGACTTCATTTAGTGTGATAGTCTCTAGGTCCATCCATGTCGCTGAAAATGGCAATATTTCATTCTTTTTATGGCTGAGTAATATTCCATTATATATATCACATTATAAAGATATACATACACACACATACACACATATAAAATGTGGCACACACACACATATATATATATGTGAGATATGATATATATATCACATATTCTTAAACTGTGGTTGGGCGCTTGGGTTGTTTCCCTGTGCCAGCTACTGTACACAGTGCTGCTATGAACAGTGGGGTGCACATATCTTTTCAAATTAGAGTTTTTGTCTTTTTCACACATATGCCCAGTAGTGGGATTCCTGATTGCATGGCAGCTCTATTTTTAGTTTTTGAGGAACCTCCATACTGTTTTCCGTAGTGGCTGCACCAGTTTGCCTTCCCACCAACAGTGTAGGGGAGGGTTCCCTTTCCTCCCCGCCCTCTCCAGCATTTATGATTTGTAGGCATTTTGATGACGGCCATTCCAACAGGTGTGAGGTGATACTTTGTTGTGGTTTTTAAAAAACTTTATTCAAGTATAGGTGATTTACAGTGTTGTTGTTAGTTTCTGGTATATAGCAAACTGGTTCAGTTATTCTTTTTCATATTCTTTTCCATTACGGTTTATTACAGGATAATGAATATAGTTCCTTGTGCTCTACAGTAGAACCTTGTTTATCTATTTTATATACAGGAGTTTGTATCTGCTAATCCCAAACTCCTAATTTATCCCTCACCCATCCGCTTTCCCTTTGGTAACCATAGGTTTGTTTTCTGTACCTGTGAGTCTGTTTCTGTTTTGTAAATAAGTTCATTTGTATCATATTTCTGCTTTATTGACTATGCCAAAGCCTTTGACTGTGTGGATCACATAAACTGTGGAAAATTCTGAAAGAGATGGGAATACCAGACCACCTGACCTGCCTTTTGAGAAACCTACATGCAGGTCAGGAAGCAACAGTTAGAACTGAACATGGAACAACAGCTGGTTC
>NW_011494527.1:281006-290094 GCF_000754665.1 Bison bison bison
GAGATGGGAATACCAGACCACCTGACCTGCCTTTTGAGAAACCTACATGCAGGTCAGGAAGCAACAGTTAGAACTGAACATGGAACAACAGACTGGTTCCAAATAGGAAAAGGAGTACGTCAAGGCTGTATATTGTCACCCTACTTATTTAACTTCTAGGCAGAGTACATCATGAGAAATGCTGGGCTGGAGAGAGCACAAGCTGGAATCAAGATTGCCGGGAGAAATATCAATAACCTCAGATATGCAGATGACACCACCCTTATGGCAGAAAGTGAAGAAGAACTAAAGAGTCTCTTGATGAAAGTGAAAGAGGAGAGTGAAAAAGTTGGCTTAAAGCTCAACATTCAGAAAACTAAGATCATGGCATCTGGTCCCATCACTTCATGGCAAACAGATGGGGAAACAGTGGAAACCATGGCTGACTTAATTTTTCTGGGCTCCAGAGTCACTGCAGATGGTGATTGCAGCCATGAAATTAAAAAACACTTACTCCTTGGAAGGAAAGTTATGACCAACCTAGACAGCATATTAAAAAGCAGAGACATTACTTTGTCAACAAAGGTCCATCTAGTCAAGGCTATGGTTTTGCCAGTAGTCATGTATGGATGTGAGAGTTGGGATGGATGTGAGAGTTGGACTGTAAAGAAAGCTGAGCACAGAAGAATTGATGCTTTTGAACCGTGGTGATGGAGAAGACTCTTGAGAGTCCCTTGGACTGCAAGGAGATCCAACCAGTCCATCCTAAAGCAGATCAGTCCTGGGTGTTCATTGGAAGGGCTGATGTTGAAGCTGAAACTCCAATACTTTGGCCACGTGATGCAAAGAGCTGACTCATTGGAAAAGACTCTGATGCTGGGAGGAATTGGGGGCAGGAGGAGAAGGGGACGACAGAGGATGAGATGGTTGGATGGCATCACCGACTCAATGGAGATGGGTTTGGGTGGACTCCGGAAGTTGGTGATGGACAGGGAGGCCTGGCGTGCTGCGGTTCATGGGGTCGCAAAGAGTCAGACACAACTGAGCAACTGAACTGAACTGACTGAACTGTGTCATATTTTAGGTTCCACATATAAGTGATGTCGTATGATAATCACCTTCCTCTGACTTAAATTTCACTTAGAATGATAATCTCTAGGTCCATCCATGTTGCTGTCAGTGGCATTATTTCATTCTTTTCTGTGGCTGAGTAGTATTCCATTGTGTTTGTGTGTGTCCCATCTTTTTTTATGCATTCATCTGCAGGTGGACATTCAGGTTGCTTCCATGTGTTGGTTATTGAGTAGTGCTGCAGTGAACGTGCGCGCATGCTCAGTCATGTCTGACTCTTTGTGACCGCATGGACTGTAGTCTGCCAGTCTTCTCCAGGGAATCTTCCCAACCCAAGGATCAAACCTGGGTCTCCTGCATTGCAGGCAGATTCTTTACAGTCTGAACCACTGTTCTCCACAGTGGTTGCATTAACATTTTCACTAACAGTGTAGAAAAGTTCTCTTTTCTCCATACTCTCTCCAGTGTTTATCATGTGTAGACTTTTTAATGATGGCCACTCTGATAGGTGTGAGGGGATAGCTCATGGTAGTTTTGATTTGCGTTTCTCTGTGTTGATATTCTTGATGTTGAACAGCCTTTCATGTGCCTATTGACCATCTGTATGCCTTCTTTGAAGAAATGTCTGTTTAGGTCTTCTGTTCATTTTTAGATTGGGTTGCTTAGTTTTTGATATTGAGTTGTATGAAGTGTATGTATATCTTGGATATTATTAAACCCTTGTCTATTGTATCATTTGCAAATATTTCCTCCCATTCCAAAGGTTGTCTTTTCGTTTGGTTGATGGTTTCCTTTGCTGTGAAAAGCTTTTAAGTTTGATTAGTTCTTGTTTGTTTATTTTTGCTTTTATTTCTGGACAAAAGGCATTTTGATCTCTTTCTAGATCAACTGGATATCCCTGGATAGCTACTAATTTAGGCAAGATAAGCCGTCAAATCCTTCTCTTCTTAATAAGGTGATGAAGAAGGTAGGGAGTGAGCTGGAGGTACGTGGTCACTAGGCAGACCAGTGCTTTATTAACTTACTTGCTTCATAGCACTCTCCTTCTCTAGTTCGTCCAGGTGGGCCAAAATTATTGTTTTAAACAACAACATATTCTCATATTATAAATACAGAAGGAGAAAGAGAAGAGAATTCACTATAAGAAATATTACTGATTAAATGTTGTGTTGAGAAGCCCTATTTAATTACTGAGAGCTATACAGTCTCATCTCTGAGGGAAGAGAAGACCTAGCTCAGAATGGAGCCCGGAGCAGTCAGAAAAAGACAAAAACAGATCGAGACTGACTGTGGGAGAAATGGCACTTGGGTGAGAACTCTACAGCTGATTCTCTTTAAAGGGCGAGCCCCCAGAATCCTGGGTCCCTCCTCTGTGCATGGCAGTCTACCTCATTCAATCTCTCCAGGCTCACAGGATTATTCTTTCTCCTTCCCTAGTCTTCCTGCTACACAGGGAGCACTCATCTGCTCGGGACTAAAAGTGGGAGTTAAGTGAGGCACAGCATCAAGGTCTAGTCAGGAAAATAGAGATCATGCCTGATATTTCAAACAGAGGGATTTAATACAGAGAGTTACACAAGTATTAGAAGACTAAAAGAGCCAAAAGGGACCCTGGAATAACCCAGATATTAGCCACCATAGGAAGTGGCTACTAAGCCTCTGGCTGGGGAATTACAAAAGGAGAGGTGGGATCTCTGCACTGTGGGAGCTCAGAGAAGAGGCGCCTGGAGGCTGTTCAGATCTCGGAGGGTTGCCCTCTGGCTTATGCTTGGACCTCAGACCAGGTGATGCTGTGGCTGGTTCTTAGACCTTCAGGGAGACAGATGCTGCTGAGGTGACAGTGTCGGTAGAAGCTGGGGTTTGGAGCCGCGATGGCCTCCTGGTGCTGGAGAGATACGGACAAGAATGGGAAAGAGGAAGGAGTCCATTCATCCTCCCCTCTTCCTCCTCCATTCCAGTAGAAATTGCTCAGAATTGAGGAGTAAAACAAGCTTAATGATCCGTCCTGGACCATCTTAGAGAGGAACGCACACACCCAGCTGCCACAGTAATAAAGCAAGCACCCGGACTTGGCCACTTGGTAACCTCTAGGCCAGGGCTTGGTTGGCAGTAAAGGAAACCCAGAGAAGGAGCTGGTGGAGTGAGAAGGAGATGGAAGTCTTACAACAGCCCAGACAGAGTGCTCACACCAGGACCCATTGCATAGCGTGTATGAGGCTAATTTACATAATCCTGGCTCCCATCCATTGTGACTGGCTCAGGACCGAAGGAAGACCTAACTGTCAAGTGGTGAGGAGGGTTTAAGTAATTGGAATTGACGCTAGATACAGTTTCCCAGGTGGTGCTAGTGGTAAAGAAGCCACCTGCCATTGCAGGAGACTTAAGAGACACAGGTTCGATCCCTGGGTCAGAAAGACTCCATGGAGGAGGGCATGGCAACCCACTCCAGTATTTTTTTTTTTTTTCAAATGTTGTGTGTGTGTGTGTGCCTGTTTTGAAGAAGAAACAGTTAATTTTATTGGGCTCAGACTAGGAATCCACAGCTGTAGGTATACATATATCCCCTCCCTTTTGACCCTCCCTCCCATCTCCCTCCCCATCTCACCCCTCTAGGTTGATACAGAGCCCCTGTGTGAGTTTCCTGAGCCATACAGCAAATTCCAGTTGGCTATCTGTTTAAATGGGAGAAGGCAATGGCACCCCACTCCAGTACTGTTGCCTGGAAAATCCCATGGATGGAGGAACCTGGTGGGCTGCAGTCCATGGGATCGCTAAGAGTCAGACACAACTGAGTGACTTCACTTTCACTTTCCACTTTCATGCATTGGAGAAGGAAATGGCAACCCACTGCAGTGTTCTTGCCTGGAGAATCCCATGGACAGAAAAGCCTGGTAGGCCACAGTCCATGGGGTTGCACGGAGTCGGACACGACTGAAGCGACTTAGCAGCAGCAGCAGCATCTGTTTAAACATGGTTATGTAAGTGTCCATGTTACTCTCTCCATACATCTCCACGTCTCCCCGTGTCCGTAAGTCTATTCTCTCTTTCTGTTTCTCCATTGCTGCCCTGAAAGTAAATTCTTTAGTACTGTTTTTCTAGATTCTGTATATATGCGTTAGAATACAATATTTATCTTTCTCTTTCTGACTTGCTTCACTCTGTATAATAGGTTCTAGGTTCATCCACCTCATTAGAACTGACTCAGACGCATTCCTTTTTATGGCTAGTAATAGTCCACTGTGTATGCGTACCACAACTTCTTCATCCATTCAGCTGTTGATGGACATCTAGATTGCTTCCGTGTTCTAGCTGTTGTAAATAGTGTGCTGCAGTGAACAATGGGATGCATGTGTCTTTTTCAGTTTTGGTTTCCTCAGGGTAGATGCCTAGTAGTGGGATTGCTCGCTCATATGGTGATGTTATTCCTAGTTTTTTAAGGAATCTCCACACTGTTCTCCATAGTGGCTGTATCAATTTACGCTCCCACCAACAGTGCAAGGGCATTCCCTTTTCTCCATACCCTCTCCAGCATTTATTGTTTGTAGACTTTTTGATGATGCCCATTCTGACCGGTGTGACATGATATCTCATTGTAGTTTTGGTTTGCATTTTCTAATAATGAGCAGTGTTGAGCATCTTTTCATGTATTTATTAGCCATCTGTATGTCTTCTTTGGAGAAATGTCTGTCTGGGTCTTTTTCCCACTTTTGGCTTGGGTTGTTTTTCTGATATTGAGTTGTATGAATTGCTTGTATATTTTGGAAATTAATCCTTTGTCGGTTGTTTCATTTGCTATTATTTTCTCCCATTCTGAGGGTTGTCTTTTCAGCTTGCTTATAGTTTCCTTTGCTGTGCAGAAGCTTTTAAGTTTGATCAGGTCCCAATTGTTTACTTTTGTTTTTATTTCCATTACTCCAGGTCATAGAGGATCTTACTTTGATTTATGTCATTGAGTGTTCTGCCTATGTTTTCCTCTTAAGAGTTTTATAGTTTCTGGTCTTACATTTAGGTCTTTAATCCATTTTGAGAAAAATTTGGACCGCTTCACGAATTTTCATGTCATCCTTGTGGAAGGGCCATGCTCATCTTCTCTGTATCATTCCAGTTTTAGTATATGTGCTGCCAAAGTAAGCACCCACTTCACTGTTCTGGCCTGGAGAATCCCATGGACAGAGGTGCCTGACGGGCTACAGTCTATAGGGTCGCAAAGAGTTGGACACGACCAAAGCAACTTAGCACACACATATCAGTCGCCCAACTACACTGGGAAATTTGCATGAGACAAGGCTTCAGAGCTAAGCCTTGCCTGCCCCCCAATTCAGTATTAAAGTAGGCAGTAGATGGGATGGATAGAAGGAAAAGAGGGGAGGGGAGGGAGAGAAACGGAGAGAGCAGGGAAGGAAGAAAAGGATGGAGGGAGGGGAAAAGGGAGGAGCAAGCAGGCTAGTCAAGCCTTGCTCCAGTTCCCAGCTGCAGGGCCCAGTGAGAATAGAAGTAGCCTTTCCTGCTCGGCTCACTGAGCACTCTCTGCAGAGATGACGATGCTAGTAGTAACAAAGTTTGTCTTGATTTCTTCACTTAGTGAAGATTCAGAAACAGTGGGCACTGAGCTGCTGTAGAAGACAGAAGCTGGTGCCGGTCGTGTTCTTCTGACCGTCGTCCCGGCACGGGGGCCCCTGGAGTGCTCAGGGTGGCTGCTCCCATCTTGGCAGCTTGTCCCCTAGCCTGTCCCTGCCTGTGGCTGGCTTCCCACCGACTCAGTGCCCTTGACCTCACACTTGCTGATGGTTGTAGAATACCTGTCAGGCTGGGCAACAGTAATAACCACTCTCACCCTTAAAATCTGGGAGAAAAAGGCACCTACTTAGTAGAAACATAGCAAAAGGACTTGAATAGACAGCTCTCAGAAAGAGGAAACACAGATGGCTCTAAAACAAATGGAAAGATGCTCGCTTTTTTTTATTTAGGTGTCATTGACATATAAAATTATATTAATTTCAGGTATATAAGGAGTCAGTATTTGTATATCAACCTCAACATGGGAAATGTAATTTACAAGCTCTAGATTGCAAAGATCAAAAAATTTAACCTCATATATTTAGCTCATGGTAACTCCTCTGTAGGGAATGGTTTGGAAATATCTACCAAAACTGAGCAGCCATTCTACTTCTAGGTATTTGTCATTCAGATACACTTTTATACATGTGAAATGAAATATTATGCAAAGATATTAATTGCAACATTGTTTATAATAGCAAAAGTTAGAACGGACCTAATGCCCATCAGAGGGAGTCAGGTAAATTATGGTACATAAATTCAGAAATTTCCACAACCATTAAAAAGGATGAAGCAATGTTACACATATATACATGGAACAATCCCCAGTATATAAAACCTTAAAAAATAAGGAAATGAACAGTGCATGTAGTATTTGTGTTCAAGATAATATATATTTCAGAATGAAAAATTTCAAACCATTTAAAATACTTGTGTACATATGTATGTGTTTGTGTGCACATGTATATATGGATATGTATGTTATGCTTCTGTGTGCATAGAATATCCCTGGGAGTAGAAACATGGAACTGAAAACAGATCTTCTAGGGAGAGAGGGGTCAGGTGGACTGGACACAGAGGTTGGAAGATGGAGATTTACTTTTCCCTGCTTACTCTTTGGAACATTTGCATTTTATAATTGTCTGTTACCTGGTCAAAAAACGAACAGATTGAAAGCTGGGGTGAAAATCCATTCTAAGTCTTACGGGGTAGATGGTCTTTCTGGAGGGCCGGCCTTCTTCCATTGAGGGGGGTTTATCCAGAGGCTGGAAGTTACTGGAAGGCATGTGCTTAGGAGAGTGGATATCTCGCCATGGCTGCCTTCCGGCGCAGACACGGGTGATGGTCAGAATCCAGGCAGTCCGCGCTCCCTCCACCCTGTCTGCTCCTGCGCCCTTCGGAGCCAGGCTCTCGGTGCTCTGGGTCCGCTTCTCCAGAATGGAGGTCTCTGAGCACAGAGGCCAGTGCCCTGCCATTTTACCCAGCCCTCGCCGTGACGTCCAGCTCACAGAAACATCTTCCACGTTGGGAGACACCTTGTGGTCGTGACATCTTTTCACCCGGATTCCTGCATCTGTAACCGTAGGTCAGCCTTTTAATGTCTCCAGCATCTCTGGCATCAGCCAGCGTGTATGTAGTAAGAGCTCCGTAAGTATCGAATGATGCGTCTCAAGGATGAGTAGTTTATGATCAGATCCTTCCCAGCCCTTACAGTAAGGATGGAGCCAAATCTTCCCAAATGGGACCCAGGGCAGCCCCCTAGGGGAGGGAGGTGGAGGCCCTGCAGTGAAAGATGCCAGCGTTATAGCTCAGACCTCCACCCAGGGGTATCATGGGAGACCCGGAGAGGGGACCGTCACAGTCCCCTCTTGCATCACCAGCTCCGTGGCTGGGACACAAGTTCGGAAGGACTGGATGGATGTGATGGGTCAGATGGAGGAAAGTCCAGATCCACGCCATAGAGCTGACTCTTGCAGACGCCACCCTGTCCCCGTAGAGGAATCCGAGAAAGTGCCTGGCGGGCTGGTTCCACGCCCTGAGCTGACCCACACCGCGGGAGCAGCTGGGAACTCGGCAAGGAGTCCGGAGTGTAATAGTGCGCTCTGAGGTCACAAACAGAACCGCCTCAGAAAGCACGGCAGCTGAGATCTCTTCCCTGGAGGCCGACAACTAATCCCGTGGAAAGACTACCGGGAAGAGTGTAAACAGTGGGGCAGAGTTTCCCCGAAAAAGCCCAGCCTCCCACCCCTCCTCCTGGCTAAGCAGGAAGCCCAGAGGACTCAGCGGGGAAGGGTGCACAAATCTAATTAGTGACTGTAGCTGAGTGAAAGCCGCTTAGTCGTGTCTGACTCTTTGTGACCCCGTGGACTATACAGTCCATGGAATTCTCCAGGCTAGAATCCTGGAGTGGGTAGCATACCCCCTCTCCAGCCCATCTTCCTGACCCAGGAATCAACCTGGGGTCTCCTGCATTGCAGGCCAGTTCTTTACCAACTGAGCTATCAGGGACTACAGCTAACTATTTGTTAATTCCTAACATCCCTGAGAGATCCAGGCTGCTCTTGCCTTGTTCCTCCTCAGCTCCCCGTCAGCAGAGCCCTGTCCTGTCTTCTCTGCCCCCTAAAACACTGGTTTCAGCTGTGTGCTTCTGAGTGGCTGGGCAAGGGGAGGAAGAGAATTTAACCTGTGAGCATCCCCCGTGAGTCTGCTGAAGGTTTGCTCCCTGCCAAGGCTTGCATGGGCTCAGGTACATCCGGGCTGCCCAGGTGAATGGGGTGCCAGAAGAGACCCTTGGCCACGAGGGGCACATCGCAGCCTGGGCTTGGAGCCAGGCAGTGCTGGCCTGTGGTTCTAGGCAGACCCCTGCCTCAGGGCCGTTGGCCAGAGTCAGTAGCCTGAGGGGAACACAGTGTTCTTCCGGAATGGCATCTTTAAGGCACGAAATGTTGTTCTCTGTAATGAAAAGAGTCTGAGTCACTTTATTTTTATTTGTTTATATCAATTATCTCTTTTTTATAAAGTACTGATAGTGGGGTTTAACCTTTGCCATTCATTAAAAAGTTTCGAGCGCAGCTTTCTCAGACTGTGTTCCTCTGCTACTCCTAAAACAAGGACAGCGGATTTGTGTGAGTCGTTTTATATGTCAGGTAAATAAATACCTTCTTAAGCCCCTCACTAAGAATCTGCTGCATCTGGTGATGTTTCCAGAGTTCTGATCCCAGCCCAGGCAGGGTACCCTTCCCTCCCCACTCCTGACTGGGGTGATCTTGCAGTCTAACTTCAGTCTTTGTCTGTACCTTTCCTGGGGCAGGGGGAGGGGAAGAGGATTTGAAGAGTTGAATTTTACAAGGCTCTAATCTCTAAGATTCCTGCCAAGAAGCAATTGTCTTCTGATTTCATGGCTGCAGTCACTGTCTGCAGTGATTTTGGAGCCCAAGAAGAGGAAATCTATCACTGTTTCCATCTTTCCACTTCTATTTGC
>NW_011494527.1:290194-315587 GCF_000754665.1 Bison bison bison
AGGTAATGGGACTGGATGCCATGATCTTAGTTTTTTTTTTTTTTTAATATTTAGTCTTAAGCTGGCTCTTTCACTTTCCTCCTTCACTGTCATCAAGAGGCTCTTTAGCTGCTCTTCACTTTCTGCCATTAGGTATCATCCGCATGTCTGAGGTTGTTGATGTTTCCCCCACCTATCTTGATTCCAGCTTGTAACTTATCCAGCCCGGCATTGTTCACGATGTGCTCAGCATATAGGTTAAACAAATTGAGTGACAGCAGACAGCCCTGTCGTACTCCTTTCTCGATCTTGAACCAATCAGTTGTTCCATACAGGGTTCAAACTGTTGCTTCTTGACCTGCATACTGGTATCTCAGGAGACAGGTAAGATGGTCGGGTATTCCCATCTCTCTAAGAGCTTTCCAGGGTTTGTCATGATCCACATAGTCAAAGGCTTTAGTGTAGTCAATGAAACAGAGATAGATGTTTTTCTTTTTTTTTTTTTCATGAATATAGAGGCAAAATCTTTATTTTTTTTTTTTATTTTTTTATTTTTTTTTAATTTTATTTTATTTTTAAACTTTACACAATTGTGTTGGTTTTGAGATAGATGTTTTTCTAAAATTCCCTTGCTTTCTCTGTAATCCAACGAATGTTGTCAATTTGATCTCTAGTTCCTCTTCCTTTTTTAAACCCTGCTTGGACATCTGCAAGTTCTTGGTTCGCATAATGCTGAAGCCTATCTAGCATGTAAGATTTTAAGCATGACCTTACTAGCATAGGAGATGAGTGCAATTGTCTGATGGTTTAGCACATTCTTTGATACTACCCTTCTTGGGGATTGGGATGAGGACTGACCTTTTCCAGTCCAGTGGCTGCTGCTGAGTCTTCCAGATTTGCTGACAATAATGAATGCAAAACCTTGATGACATCATCCTTTAGGGATTTGAGTAGTTCTGCTGGAATTTCATCTCATCCACTAGCTTTATTAACAGCAGTGCTTCTTAAGGCCCACCTGATTTCATACTCCAGAATGTCTGGATCTGGGTAACTAATCACACCATTGTAGTAATCTGTTTCATTAAGACCTTTTTCATACAGTTCTTCCATGCGTTCTTACCATCTCTTCTTGATCTCTTAAGCGTCTGCTAGGTCTCTACCATTTTTATCCCTTATTGTGCCCATTTTTGGGTGGAATGCTCCCTTGATGTTTCCAGCTTTCCTGAAGAGATCTCTAGTCATTCCCCTTTCGTTGTTTCCTTCTATTATTAAGCACTGCTCGAAGAAGGCCTTCTTGTCTCTTCTAGCTGTTTTTTGGAACTCTGCATTTAATTGGATGTACCTTTCCCTCTCTCTCTCTTGCTTTTCACTTCTCTTCATTCTTTCACTATTTGTAAAGCCTCTTCAGACAACCACTCTGCCTTCTTGCTTTTCTTTTTCTTCGGGATGGTTTTGTTCACCTCCTCCTGTACGGTATTACGGACCTCTGTCCATAGTACTTCAGGCACACTGCTAACTAGATCTAGTCCCATCAATCTGTTCGTTACCTCTACTGCGAAATCATATGGGAATTGATTGAAGTCATACCTGGCCGGCCTATTGTTTTTCCTGGTTTTCTTTAAGCCTGAATTTTGCTAGAAGAAGCTGATGATCTGAGCCACAGTCAGCTCCAGGTCTTGTTTTTGCTGACTGTATACAACTTCTCCATCTTCACCTACTAAGAATGTAATCAATTCGATTTTGGTATGGACCATTTGGCAGGAGAAAAATGACAAACCTAGGCAGTGTGTTGAAAAGCAGAGACATTACTCTGCTAACAAAGATCTGCATAGTAAAGGCTATGGTCTTCCTAGAGGTCACATATGGTTGTCAGAGCCGGACCGTAAAGAAGGCAGAACGCCAAAGAATTGATGCCCTTGAACTGTGGTGCTGGAGAAGACTCCTGAAAGTCCCTTGGACTGCAAGGAAATCAAAGCAGTCAATCTTAAGGGTTGAATATTAACTAAACCCTAAATATAAACTAACCCTGAATATTAACTAAAAGGACTGATGCTGAAGCTGAATCTCCAGTATTTTAGTCATCGATGTGAACAGCTAACTCATTGGAAAAGTCCTTGATGCTGGGAAAGATTGAGGGCAGAAGAGGGTGTCAGAGGATGAGATGGTTGGATGGCATCATTGATGCAACGAACACGAACTTGGGCAAACTCCGGGAGATGGTGATGGACAGGGATGCCTGGCGTGCTGCAGTCCATGGGGTCACAAAGAGTCGGACATGACTGAGTGACTGAACAGTAACAATCTCTAAGAACTGGAAGGGGCCTTGTGGAGGGGGGGTCATCTGGTTTCATCTCCCGTCCGAGGTACCACCCTCTGAATGCTAGCAGGGATGGGAATCCAGGGAGGGGAGCGTGTAACTGTTACAGGCTCCTTTGGGTCGTAGCCAAAAATCTGCCCCTAACTTCCATCTCTTGGCTCAAGTTCTTTCTTCTGGGGTGACTTAGAATGAATCTAATTAATTCTCTTTCCATGTGGCCCCGTGGCCTTTTTCCAGGCTAAACTTTAACTTATTAGTGTGCCTACCCTGAGGAGCCCTTCCAGACCCTCCTTGAAGTGGCTTCCGCGTGACAGTATCTTTTGTAAAATAGGGTGCCTAGAATGAGTCCGCCTTGCCTGAGTCAACATTCGCACGTGGGTACTTTCTCTCACTCTCAGGCCGAATGCTCATCTCCCCATCTAGGCCCTGGTGGCCACGTGGCCTGAGGTGACGGCAGGAGTGACCATGGCTGCTGCGCTTGCCCTATGCTCCCGCAGGACGTGGCCTTGCGCTCCCGTGGCCTTGCACCCCCATGGCCTTGCCCTCCTGCAAAGGAAGAGCAGCCATGTGTGGGTGGGGCTGCTCGATGCCTCTCTGCCCACCGTCAGCAGCGCCCTGGGTCTCCAGGGTGTGTGGGTTTGATGGGAGGGGCCCTATGGGATCTTTCTGTGTGTCTTTTCCCTCCTTGGAACAGCGACCTAAGAGCTCTTGCCCCATCCCGTGGAAGCGCTCGCTGATGCTTCTTTAGCAGAGGGGAGCCCCGGGCTCGCTCAGACCGTAGCCGGCTGTTCCCAGGGCCGCCTTCACTTGCTGTCGGCACTGCCCAGGTGCTCTGTGTTCCTGCAGGGTGAGCAGGCTGCCGCCCACCCCTGCCCCGAGCTGGCTGGCCAGTGTGGAACTGAGGACCCCGCCACCACCAGCGCGGGCCCGAGCTTGGGTGCCCATCTCACCTCTGCTCCTCACAGCCCTCCTCACACCAGCACCCTGGTTGTGACAATGCCTTTCCCAAATACCGTTTATGAATATTGCAGCCGCATCGTTTCCAAACTCATCTTGGAGCTATTTCGTGCTTCGGTCTTCTGTCAGTTCCTTTAAAAAAAAAAAAAATGGAGTAGAGGTGCTTTACAATGTTATGTTACTTTCTGTTGTACAACCTCGTGAATCATTTGCATGTATACATATACCCGCTCTCTCCTGGGCCTCCCTTCCACCCCCTCCATCCTCCCCTCTTTAGGTCATCACAGAGCACTAAGCTGAGCCCCTAGGCCTTAGAGTAGCTTCCTGCTAGCTATCTGCTTCATCCATGGTAGTGCATATATGTCAGTCCCTTTTGAAGAAGGCAAGAGGCAGTTCCGGTGGTTAAACTCAGCATTAAAGAGACGATGGCTTAAGTGGTAAAGAATCCGCCTGCAATGCAGGAGATGCGGGTTCGATCCCTGGGTTGGTGAAGATTCCCCTGGAGAAGGAAATGACAACCCAGTCCAGTATTCCTATATGGAAAGTCCCATGGACAGAAGAGCCTGGTGTGGGCTATTGTTTATAGGGTTGCAAAGAGTTGGACACAATTGAGCACGCACACACAATGAGACCGGACCCACGGGCTCAGTACCCATAGAGAGAAACTGCATCCTGGCCACCGACAGCACCCCAGGCAGGGGCATGGGGAGCAGGCACGGCCCCGGGATGAGAAGCAGCAGCCACTCAGGACGGTGCGCAGACAAGCTCTTGGCTCCACAGCACCTCCTGCGCTCAGTCGGATCCCTCCCTCAGCGTGGAGATGAGCACAGCCCACAGTGAGTGGGAGCAGTGAGGTGAGAATAAAGCCCGCTCTGCCAGGCAGGAACAGCTCCTCCCCTTCCCCTGGGGTGGCTGGCGTGTCTAACGGGCGGTAGCGTCCAAGAACTCCGGGAGAGACGCTGCTGTCTCTGCCGGGAGCTTGGTTGTATCATTGTGTTCTTTGCTGAGAAATCGAAGTAATTTGGAGTCGTTTACCTAGCAACAGCTTTAGGAAAAGAACGTGTCAGAGAGATGTGCTGACATCACCCTTTCAGAGGTGCATGTGGTGTAGGTGCCGAGTCTTCTCTCCCTTTCCTGCTCCCCCGCTACGTTCCTTTCATGGTGACAGGCAGTGGGATGACCAGGGTGGCCTTCCTGACCCACTGTCCTTTGTTAACGTCTAGGTGTTCTCAGCCAGTCCCTGCCAGGCGCCTCTTCTCCTGGGCACACACACAAGTGTCGATGATGCTTCAGCTGTGGGCACTTCTGTCCATTGGCTCCATGGCCCACAGCTGGGGCCAGATGTGCATACCTAGGGTTTCTTGATTGGGGATTTTGCAACAACTGTCATTTTTGATTAGGGATCTGAGAGTCTTGTGACTGAGTACTCAGAAGGACTCAGGCACCCATATATGTTTATTCAGTGACCGTTTAACCATGGGCGCCCTGATCCCAGGGGCCTGAGGGGAAAGGAGCCGGTTCATGGTCTCAGACTTGTGCCGCCTCCCGTCCAGAAGAGGCATCTCCTCGCGGCTGTCCTGCCTCTGCTGCCTTCCCGGGACGGGGATGCCCAGAGGGTCCTGAGCCCGTCCCGGGATGAAGGGCTTCAGCTGCTGGCGAGTTTCTCTGCCTGTAGAGTGGCCCTCCCCTGCCCACCCCCCACCCCATCCTGCTTCCAAAGCTAGCCCGTTCTATATTTGCAGGCGCTTCTCTTCTCTTCTCCAGGGTCTCTGTGATTCCAGAGAAACAGTGCCATCTGCCACCCCGTGCCCCCGTGCCGCGGTCCCCAGACCTCCACTGTCCCGTGCGTGCATACTTGGATGAGAAGGCAAAGCAAACCCTCTAAGCTCAGCCGCCTCCATCCTAGCACCATGTCAGCTTACTGGCGTCAGCCCATCGTCCCGGTGACCCAGGCGTTGAGACTCTTGTCTCTGTCCTCTGCGTTTCCCAAAGCCGGAGCTGCAGAGCCAAATCTCAAGGGTAGGTGGGGAGTTGGGGGCCCTGAGCGTGCTATTAGCCTCTGGGCACATATTCTCACGGGCGTCAGATGAAGCTCAGTGTGACGCATGTCCAGGCTGCCTGTCTAAATGCTGCACACACGGTCAGTGATTCATAAATGCCTGGGGCGGCGGAGGGCGGGGAGGGGTGGTCTGGGGGTGTCCCTGGCAGTCCCATGGCTAAGACTCTGCACTTCCACTGTAGGGGGCACAGGTTCGGCCCCTGGTTGCGGAACTAAGATGCCACATGCCATGCCAGCATGGTCAAAAAAAGAAAGACTGTCAAACCATCTTAAAAACTGCCCGCGTGGGTAAGTGGTTTTCCGGGCCAGGTGGCAGGGAGCCTGCCCCGCACTGTCCCCATCCCTTTGTTTTCGGGAGGCAGCTTTCAGGAGCTCATTTGCTGAACTGTCTCCACTGTGTTACATAGCATGGTTGTGAGTCAAGGATAAACAGTAGCCCAAAATAGGCTGTTTAAAAACAAAAATAGGAAAGAAACACGTTAAGGAAGAGAAGTGGCTGGGGAGTGCGGTCCGACCGGGCAGCCTCTGGCCCTGGCGGCCGGAGTGGAGATCCTGGCAGCGGCGGCAGGGACGGGCTTCTGGCAGGCCGGCCCCCACCCATCTGGTTCTGGAGAGAGAAAATGTGTGTTTTCTTGGCACCTCTTTCCACCTGCACGGTCAGGATAAGAAGCGGCTTCAGTTTGTTCTCCCCACTTTCTCAATTTCACATGAAATGATTCTGCTTTATGGCAGTGAGCACTTCAGTAAGTGCCCGCCCACAGGGCCTGGGGCTGGGAGGTGGGCAGGATGAAAAACAGCGCAGGTTGGCTTCTTCAGGATGTGACATCGAGTGTGAACAGTGTGATTTATTAAAGACCGCTGTCCATGCCAGTTAAAGTGTGCACACAGTGCCCCCAGCAAACGACTCTTGCTCGGGATGGCAGGAAGGCCCCCGGGGTGGTCAGAGTCACCCCTTCCTTCCTCCCTGTCCCCCTGCTGGATGCCCTGTGGAGGCTCAGCCCGTGACCAGGATCAAATACCTGCGGCTCTATGTTAACAAAAGCCCATCCAGGCACTGGGAGCACGCGCCTCAGTGGCCCTGGTCTGAATTAACAGTTGCCATGACAAGGCATGTAAACATGTTCCTCCAGGCTCGTTCCCCCCATTACACAGTTGGAGAAACTGAGGAGCCCTGGGAGAGGGGGTGACCAAGCAGCTTAGTGACGATGATGTTTGAAAACAGAAGCCTGCTGCTTCCCGCTTCCTGTTTCCTTAGCGCCATGAGTAGAGGGGATGAAATGAGATTTGGAGGCAGAAGAGTTAAAGGCACCAGGCAGAGAAGCGGGGCTCCGTGTGAGCCTCCGCTCCACGTGGTCCGAGGCCCAGCACCGCTTCGGAGCGCAGGCGGCCAAGCACACCCAGAGCCACACAGCCCTGGGCTCCAAGCGCGACTTGGTGACCCCTTAGCTTTCAGACCTTGAGAAGGTTGCTCTGCCTCTCTGAGCCTTGGTTTCCCTTTCCGTGAAGTGGGGCTGATGATACCCCTTGAGAGGGTGGTTGTGAGGCTGTGGCATGCCTCCGCAAAGGCCCTGGTGACCCGTAAACGCTCAGTGCTCGCCTGTCCCCTTGCTCAGCGTGTGAACCACAGGTGGGCCCTCTGCAGAGTCAGCCCTCTGAGAGTCCCCCGGAACAGGGGGCCTGGAGGCTGGCTCTGGGACCAGCAGCGTCCACGTCACCAGGGATCCTGGTAGAAACGCAGATCTCAGGCCCGCCCAGGCGTCCTGGATCACAACCTCTGGGGGACGGGACCGTGCATTCTAACACTGAGAAGCAGCTCTAGGATTTCACATGTCAGTTTTGAACAAACTAGAACCATGTAGTTATTTTTCATGAGAGGGTGTGAAAGAAGCAGTTGATTTTGTTTTGTTTTTGGAAAAATACCGAGGCCTCCAAAGCTGGGTTTGAGGCCCAGGTTTGTAAATTACATGAAGGTAAGAAATGGTTCCTCTAGCCCTAGAGTAGCAGAAGCCTGTTCTTCAGACCTCCTGTCCATATTCCCACGGGTTTGAAAACAGACCTGGCAGCTTACAGGCTCGGAAGCCTGGGCAGCTGTGGTCCTGCTGGGCATCTTTCAATAAGGTAGCCCGTGGACAGGGAAAGGCTCCTGCCCTGTAGATGTATCAGATGAAAGCTCTAAATTGAGCTGTGAAGGAAAGTCTGAAAGCGCAGGACCATTTGATGAACTGCTCCACAATCTCTCTAGGCCGGGGCTACCGAAATAAAACTACCAAAGCCCCTTATTATTTCTCCCCCATCAGATCTGAGTGTTGTTAAATGTCAAGTGCTGTCAGGAGCGGGCTGTTTTAATGAAGACAGCACATAAAGTCCTTCTGAATAATTAATGAAATGGGGGTGGCTGAAGCCAGTACATGGTGCAGAGTGCCCTGCTGTTTCTCAGATCCTGAGCCAGCCCCCGGGAACCAGTCTGATGTAGGAGCCCATTCTCAAAGGGAAAAACAGCGTCCACTGTTCTCAGAGTAGAAAATGGCACCAAGGCGACCCATATATCTATGTGTACACACACATAAACACATAGGGTATGGGGCTGGGGTTCACAGTATCTACTAGATGGAAAGACACAGGTGCAAGCCAGTCAGCTCAAAGAGATGGTGACCGAATTTGAGGCAGTTGAACTGAGGTGGACGAGCCTAGAGCCTGTTACACAGAGCGAAGTAAGTCAGAGAAAAACCAGTATCATTTATTAACACATATATATGGAATCTAGGAAAATGGTACCGATGAACCTGTTTGCAGGACAGAAACAGAGACACAGACGTGAAAAACAGACTCGTGGACACAGTGAGGGAAGCAGAGGGTGGGATGAACTGAGAGAGTCGCACTGAAATACACACACCACCATGTGTAGAGCAGATAGCCAGTGGGAAGCTGCTTTATGACAGGGAGCTCAGCCTGGTGCTCTGTGTTGACCCAGAGGGGTGGGATGCGGAGGTGGGAGGGAGGCTCAAGAGCCAGGGCATGTATGTATACTTACAGCTGATTTCACATTGTTGTACGGCGGAAACTAATACAACATTACAAAGAAATTATCCTCCAATTAAAAAAAAAGATGGTGACCAAGTGCTAGAGCAGTTCCTGGTGTCCCCGACAGAACCAGCTTTTCCCCCTTTCAATGTTATAGCAGAGAACAGGTCCTGAGGGGACCCTGGTACCATGGCTTTTACTATTAGGAGTAGCCCTTCTGTCTGTTAACATACGGTACACAGTCTCTGTGACACACACCAACTGGTGTCAGTCCCGAGGGTGCTGTCTGAGGCAGTGGGCAGGGTCAGTGAGAGGGAATATATTCTTTGGCCTCAAAATCCATCAGTCACCACATCCTGTGACTGTTCTGCAGCATCTCTGAAAGTCACCTCTGCATTCCATTTCTCTGTTGGGTATCCTCCAAGCCTGCCCACTCACAAAGGCCCTCTGTGGAGGCAGAAAACCCTCAATCTCACATCCAGGATGGTGATGTGGGATGTTGTATGTGCACCTGCATCCCAGGGATACAGATGGATATGTTGGTGGTCCTTGCTGATTGGGGCCACCACATTTGTGTTCTGGGCTCTGGCCAAGGCAAGCTTGTCTGGGAGGTGAGAGCCATCTTCCTTTGTAGCATGACGGCACTCAAGATGGGAAACTCGTCTTTTCCCTGTCTTAGAATGGCTGAGAGTCAGTGGATGACATTGCTGCTTCATGGGGCCAGAAAGTGAGAGTCTATCTGTCCAGCTGTAGGGACCCAAGAGCCAAGCAGAGAGGGTCACGATGTTCCTCATCCCTCAGGAGAACCAGCAAGGTAATGACTGAGCACTGGATGAGCAGGAGGGGCATCAGACAGCAGGGTGTCAGAGCCTCTGGCTAGAGAACTTGCCTGAGTAGATGGAGGGAGGAAGCTCTGTTCAGTTCTGTTCAGTCGCTCAGTCAGATCCGACTCTTTGCAACCCCATGGACTGCTGCACGCCAGGCCTCCCTGTCCATCACCAACTCCCAGAGCTTGCTCAAACTCACGTCCATTGAATCAGTAATGCCATCCAACCATCTCTTCCTCTGTCATCCCTTTCTCCTCCTGCCTTAAATCTTTCCCAGCCTCAGGGTCTTTTCCATTGAGTCAGTTCTTTGCATCAGGTGGCCAAAGTATTGGAGTTTCAGCTTCAACATCAGTCCTTCCAATGAATATTTAGGACTGATTTCCTTTAGGATGGACTGGTTGGATCTCCTTGTAGTCCAAGGGACTCTCAGGAGTCTTCTCCAACACCACAGTTCAAAAGCATCAATTCTTCTGCACTCAGCTTTCTTTATGGTCCAACTCTCACATCCATACATGACTACTGGAGAAACCATAGCTTTGACTAGACAGACCTTTGTTGGCAGAGTAATGTCTCTGCTTTTTACTATGCTGTCTAGGTTGGTCATAGCTTTTCTTCCACGGAGCAAGCATCTTTTAATTTCATGGCTGACTGAACTGAACTGAACTGAAATGATAGATAATTGTAGGTAAAGCTAAAGGACAGACTCAGGTCCTTCAAACTGTTCTCCAAGCAGGATTCAACCAGACCACCTGGGCTTGGGTTGTGGTCTCTGGACCCTTTTGAGGCAATAGAGCTTCAAGCAAGAATATTAGTATAGGTGAGTAATTTCTATCTCATAGTGTTGTGCGAATTCACCAAGTTTGTGTATTCTTTGTAAACTGAATAGCAGATTGCATATTCTTTGTAAACTACTCACGTGTGGACAGAGACTAGGGTTCTGGTTGACTGAAAGGAAGGATGAGAAGAAAGCATCACTGCAGTTTGTTCATATTCTGCTCACCAGCCTTTTTCTTCTAAAAATGGTCAGCAGTGGGGTGGGCTTTGAAAAGACCTCGTTAGAGCCAAGATGGCGGCCACAGGCTCAGCAGTGTTGCCTGACCCGACAGTGGAGCGAACCTTTGATGGGGTAAGTGATAGCTCATTCAGCAGCTCAGCTAACTCCTCTCCCAGTAGGAAGGATTGATTTCTTCCCCAGGATAGGGATAGGGATTTGTGTGATTCAGCAGCTGAATGAATCTGCATGGATAAGAGAGTTTCTCTGGTCATCTTTCTCAGAGGGTCCAGTAGAAGAAAGAACGACTAGGGCAGCCGGTGTTCAGTCCCACATGTGGCAAGTTCTTCTGCTCCTGGGGGCGGTGAGGGACTAAAGACTCAGCATCGTGTGAAAATGAACTGCATCTTCCTGCTATTTGAATTTCAATACCTTGGGCATAGATAGCCTAGGAGATTGCAGCATAGCACTGCAAGTCTGCGATTTGCTGATGTTCCAAAAGCACCTTTAGAATGGCAAAACTTTATTGAGAAATAATCTGTGCACAATAAAATATATCTATTTAATGTATTTTCCAGTTGTATATACACTGAAAAGCAGTCCCATAATCAAGGTGCTCAACATCTTTGTTATCCCCAAAGACTCCTAGAGCCCCTTTGTGGTCTGATTCTCCCTCTGCTCCAGCCCCAGGCCACCACTGACATGCTTTTTGTTACTATAAATCAGTTTGCACCTCACACAAATAGAATAATATCACATGTGTTATTCTGTTGATGTCTTCTTTCACTCAGGATACATTTTTTATTGTGGTAAATAATATATAACATAAAAGTTACCATTTTAATAATTTTAGTCTACAGTTCAGTGGTACAGCCACATTGTTATGCAGCCACCATCCACATTCAGAACAGTCCCCCCCACCCGCACAAAACTAAAACTCTGTAACCATTTAACAGGAACTCTCCTCTCCTCTCAAGCCCTGGCAACCACCATTGTGTTGTTTGTCTCTGTCGATTTGACTACTCTAGGTGCTTCAGATCGGTGGAAGTCTTGCCGTGTTTGTCCCTTTGTGCCTGGCTTATTTCATTTACCATGTCTTCAGGGTTCATCCATGTCGTAGCCAGTGTCAGAATTCCCTTTTTATAGCTGATTAATATTGAACCATGGATATAGACCGCGTTTTGAGTACCCATCCATCTTGCAGTAGACGCTGGGTTGCTTCTACCTTTGTGCCGCCATGAACTTGGGTGTAGGAATCTCTCTTCTGGTTCTTGCTTTGAATTCTTTGGGGTATGTGTGTGGTAATTCTACGCTTGACTTTTGGGGGAACCTCCATACTCTTTTTCCATAGTGGCTGCACCATTCTACCATGTTACTTTTTAAACAGATTTTGCCTTAGACCTGCACCTTGGTCTGATTATCCCTTTCCATTCCAGAAAACCAATTAGACATATCCTTTGACTTCCCATAGCCCTGCACAATAATGGTCTTTTCCTTCAGTATCCCGAGCCTCTGCCTTTCCAGTCCTTCATACTGATGTAATTGCTCAGAGAATGGCTCAGCCTTAATAACCTCAAGTGAAATCGCATGGCTCACTTTCTATTAGCTACAGCCATTCCCCTCTGTGTCCTACCTGTCCCTCATTAGCTGCAGTTATTATGCAACCTGCCAGTATCCTGTGAGCAATATCAGGATACAGCCGCCCACATCCTGTTAACTCCTTCTGTTACACCCCTGCCTTGGTCCTCTTCATTGAATCTGTTATGCTATATATACTTCCTACTTATGCATGTAGCTGTAACTTAAATAATCTGGCCTGTTCACTATCCCCCAATCTTTTGCAACCATCATCTGACATCCTGTTCGTAACATCTTCACTGCTGACTCACTGTTCCCTTGTTGATAAGTCCAGGTAACAAAAGCCCACCAGGCAGCTGCACACATCGATTCTGGGGGCCCAGCTCTGAATGTACAGTGTGTGCAGGGGGCCTTAGTGTAGGATCTTTTCCTCTGAGCAGTGCGGTACAGCCCACCAGTCATCTTAATGGAGAGAGATTGAGTGTGTGTGTGTGCATGCATGTGTTTGAGGATGTAGGGATAAGGGAATTTTCCAGACACACAGGATTGGAAAGCTGGTAAGAAGGGACAACATGGAAGAAGACTACTTACTGGGGAAAGGTGAGGGGGTGAGAGGACTGCGGGATGGTGTCAGTGTTCGCTTGGTGGGACAGAGCCCTTTTTGATGCCACATTTTTCATTCATGGTTGACAAGTCCGGATGACTGTGTGGCATAGCAGCCCTTGGCATGTCACCAAAATGGCCGCCCACCCCAGGTTCTTTTCAGTTTTATGATCCTGTGCTTATCTAAGCTCTGATGAAGGGGGGCTATGCCCCTAGCACGCCCCCTACACTTGGGCCAGACCTGCTTGGTTAGCAGCTGCTGCAAGTGAAGACCTCGTTCCTTCAGGTGAGCACAGAGGAAGACGTTCACATCTAGAACAGGGCCAGGCCCACAGCAGAGGCCCGTAAAGTGTTGGTTGAATGCGGTGGAAGGGCGACTTGTGCAATCTGTCTTTGCCTTGTCATCACCGATCTTAACTCCTGAGGTCAGGAAAGGAGAATGGGTTCTTGGCAGCCATCTGGCACACACTGGGGTGACTGGCTGTAGGCACATGCATGTGATAAAAAGACTAATGAGCTGTGTGGACATAAGAGAGTTCCCAGGAAATCCTTTGTGTTTCTGAAACACTTTTTTAAAACGCTACCAAATCTGTGACCTTCTTTGATTCCATATGCTTTCCTGTATGTTGGGCCTCCCGTTGTGTGGATGGAGAAGCTGAGATGGTGCTGGGGTCTCCGAGCAGAGTCGGGACTGCGGCCATCTCGCTGCCTCTCTGCCTTGCACACAGTGACGTGAGGGGGGATTTCCAGGGCCCAGCGGTGGTCCAGACTGAACTCACCTCTAGTTAGGGCTCCTTACACTTGTGTGTGCTGGGCAGAAGCTTCCATGTGATGTCCCCTGACAGCCATAGGGCCAAGCACAGCTGTGCATCAGTCGCCACACCCCAGCTTTGTGTAAGTGAAACTGCTTTGTTCTCCCGCCTCCGCAGCCAGTCTCTGGCTCCTGTGTTTACCAAACACCTGCTGATGCCTCTCCCTACACACAGCTGAAGTCCGGGTCTGCCTTCTGTACCTGAAGCTCCCCCCCCACCTCTTCCTGCTCCCTGAGGTTACTGAGGACCAGGTGTAACAGGTTCCCTGACATGTGGGTCTGTGCCACGGCGGTGACAGATCCGAGGGCCTCCAAGCAGGATGGGTCCATCTTGAGGCTGAGAAAAGTACCTGGTTGTCCTGGGCTTCTGTGTGCTTGTGGATGGTGTGCGATTCAATGGTCAACGTATATTTTGCAATTTACTATGGGTCTCGTGGACTTTTCATCTTTTTTGGTTATTAAATGCTTTAGTCTTCTAAATATGTATTCTTCAAAAGCTTGTCCTGTTTCTAAACATAGTTTGTGTGTATGATAGGGCTCCCCTCATTTTATGGTGACCCAAGTGGGCATGTAGGGGTCCACTTGCTGCTGTTCCAGTTTGAACACCATGAGGTGATCTAGGAGACATGTGTCTTAATGCCTAAACTGAGGCCCATGCTGTTTCTTAGGCAGCCTTCTCTAGTGGGGACGGTTTGCACCAGTCCTACCCCAGGTCCTACCCCAGGCTTGTCTAACCGCTCTCCCGTCTCTGTCGCCCTCCTGCAGGCTGGCCGTGGGTGACCCTGTCTGTCCTGGGATTCCTGTACTGCTACTCGCATGTGGGCATTGCCTGGGCCCACGCTTACTCTGGTAACTGACGGCGCCGGGCCCAGGTCTGCCCTTGTCACTGGTTTCCAGGGCACGTGGTGCTCCACCCTCACCTCGAACCTCAAGGTAACCTCCAGGGGACCTGCTCATCTTTTGTTGAAGTTACCTCACTCCAGGACTGGAAACTTGAGCTCTCGTAACTTTGGGAACTTAGAGATCCTCTTCCCAGCCTCCTCTGCCTATAGAGTAAGCTGGACCCCAAGCAGTAAAACGTCTTGCCTAGCTGTAGACGGTGATGTTGTGGTCCAGACCCCACATTCTTTCTCCTTTACCAAGAATTAAATGCAATAGACGTTTCTTGATTGAGGCATATAAATTCTGATTAGTGATAGGCCTGTCTTCCACTGGGCAGTGTTTCTGAAACGTGTTGGGTCAGTGGCATTTAAGTGACTCCTTCCCTGCTTCCTGCAGTGCACTTTGTAGAGCCAGCACTGAGAGTTGCATCACATTTAGCTCCTCAGCAGGGGCGTGACAAAGCCGCAGCTGTGTTGCTGACTACTGGGTCCAAGGAGATCGAATATAGACGTCAGTACCCAAGGAGGGCTGCTACTTGAGTTCATCATTCATCAGGGTGATCGCCATTTGGTTGCTTGTTCCCTAGATTTGCAGGAAGTATAAACAGAGGAGTTCCTCTACCTGACAGTTAATTATTTCCTAGTAAAGAAGTATAATTAAAAAAAAAAGAAAACAAACAGGGAGTGGTGTATGACAGACAGGTGCTATGGGGCAAGTCAAAGAGGGTAAAGAGGACTTCCTGTGGTCTCTCCCTCTCCACGCAAGTCCCGACAGCCCTCTCCCCCTGAGTGGTTCACACTTGGTGGTTTACCGTCAGAGGTTGATGCTGTTTGTTTCCAATAAAATGGAGCCCTTTCTACCATACAGACACTTCATATTTTTGTAAAATTGTCTTGAATATTTTTTGAAGAAAATGTTTAAAGTCGAAACACGCTTACTTAATTCTGAATTATTCACTCTTCTGGAAGGATGCTAATAGGCCGCTAATGGCCTCAAGTGGTAGATAATTCAGAATACTTCCATTTGGCTTTGCTTTTTCCTTTTCTGAGGGGGTAGAGGGTAAGTGAAGCAGCTTTAAAATTTGAATCCATAGTGTACCCAATTATGGGAGAACAGAACAACATCTCAAGCACATGAATTAATTGTCATTGAGTAGAAGGTGCATGCGGACCTGGTCTGTCCCCACCTCCTCCCGTTAGTCATTTGGTATTATCCTTGTGTCCTGGCTGCGGTTATTAGCTCAATGAGATTTAAACTCCCGGAGTGCAGGACCCGTCATTTTGCTGGCGTCCTTTCTTCGCGGCCACTCTGCTTGGAGGCGAGTGGGGAGGGGACCAGATGTGGGTGGCAGAGGGTAGGCACACTCCGTGTTACCTGCAGCAAAGGACAGAGGCTGGAGGGGGCAGGCAGACCAGGGCAACAGCAGCCTTGGCAGCTGGCCTGATAAAGGAGGAGGAGACACAGGCTGGCAAGTCCTTGTGCTTGGAAGTTTCCAGGAGGAGATGAGGTTGAGGAAGGGTGAGCAGTCAGATGAATACAGTAAAACTTCAGGGACTCTTAACACTAATTCAAGATTTGTCATCAGCCAGAGGGCTTTTAGCTGAAGTTTACAGAGGAACAAAATCGTGTGAAGATAATTGCAGGGAAATGTCTAATGTATGGGGTTCCCAGGTGGTGAAGTGGTAAAGGATCCTTCTGCCAGTGCAGGAGATGCTAAGAGACGTGTGTCCAACCCCTGGGTCGGGAAAGTCTTCTGGAGGAGGGCATGGCAACCCACTCCAGTGTTCTTGCCTGGAGAATCCCATGGACAGAGGAGCCTGGCGGGCTGTATTGCCTGGGGTTGCAAAGAGTCAGACACAACTGAGCATGCACACACACATCTAGTATATGCGTGTATATAAATATATGAATACTATATATTTATATATGTGTTCAGTCGCTCAGTTGTATCCAATTTTTTGTCACCCCACAAACTGTAGCCCGCCAGGCTCCTCTGTTCATGGGATTCTCCAGGCAAGAATACTAGAGTGGATAGCCATTCTCTTCTCCAGGGCATCTTCCTGACCCAGGGATCAAACCCGGGTATCCTGCTTTGCAGGCAGATTCTTTACCATTTGAGCTATAGGGAAGTTCTTATAAGTAATGCAAAATATTTTCAACTCTTTGGAGATGCCATTTTTATAAAAACAAATAGGCTTATTTACTCATTAAACTATACTGGAAGAATAAGTGAATATATTTGAAAGTAATAATCCTGAATTTCTTTTAAGCTATTGTATGATTGAGTGGTTCTCAGGAATGAGTACATGATTATTGTGTTTAGCTATATATTTGAGGCCTAATTAACCAATATGTGAATAACCATCCAGGACCACTGTTATCTTAACCTCTTGCTTTTCTCCCACTGTAATATAAAAATGATAATGTCTGTTTCCATGCATATGAACTCAAATTCTTGGAGCTGCTTTAAATGAAGGACTCCTGAGGTGTCTGAGCAGACAGAGCAGTCCCAGCTGAAGAACATCTGAGGTGTCACTTTCCATACTTATCAGCCCTGGGCAACTTCCAGCACAGGACAGGGACAGTTCCCAAGGTCACTTCTAGCCCCAGGATCCTCTGACTCGCTCCAGGCATGATTGGCATGATGATTTCCAAGGAGGCAAGGAACACATCGGAAGGACAGCCAAATGTTGGTCATCTTGACTAATTCCTGGGACCGTGCAAGAAGACGGAAAAGTATTTGTTTCCTCAGATTAATTTATTTGAAAAGTGACAGCAGAAACCCTTTGTTCTTAATAGTAAAGACTGTAGACTTAGAAAATAAACCAATCATATATACTATGGTACAATCTATATATTGGGAGAATGGTAATTTAGTGGGAGTTTCCCCTTAGAGAAAGAGCCTACTCATTGCTTCTTTATTTAAACTACTGATTGACTAAGGAGTATAAGAAATTAATACAATGAATTTCTTTTCTAGCAAATGTCCCAGAACATATCCATACAAAAGGGCCAACTACTGAGAAGCCAGATTATCTCAATGCTGCTGGCCTTTCTCAGTGCGTGTTGAGATGCCTCTCTGAAGCCTTTCTTCATTGAAATTGTTATATTTTTGGAACAAGGCAGCAAAATTCCTTTTTTTTTTAAATCATTGAAACCCATTTGGCATCCAAAATGTAACATCTAGTACTTGGCTCTGTGTTACTTAGTCCTTGTGACTAATTATAAAAACCATATTTACAGAGAAAGATGTACTCTTTAGAGCACCTCAGTGGTGAAAAACAATAGTGCTTTATTAGGTGAAACTTTTGAAATGAGCATCAGTCATTTGGAACTTTAAAAAAGCCATCACCCTTTGTTTTATTATGCTTTCCTGCAGTGTTAAAAAAAAAAAGGGGGGGGGGTATGTAGAGAAAGTCACTAAAAATACTAGATTTATACTGCAGCCCAGTGAAATCAAGCAGAGGCCTGAATGTGGCTTGTGGATCACAAATTCCTCATCCCTGAGGTAAGTTCTCCCGTCTATCAATAGAAAAGCGCCGTTTGTGAAGTGCGGTCCATTGGTGTGAAATATGGGCTCCTGTTGGCAGTGTCGTGGAGGATTGTGCTGTGAGCAGGAGGCGATGTCTGTTAAAACCACAGCAGAGCTGCATCGGTGCTGGCGTACAGCACTACCGTAGGGGCAGGCAGCTCTCTACCGTCATCGGTTCTGAGACCGTCAGTGAATAAAGCACAGGTCAGAACTCACATTGTTGGCACTCTTTCCAGAAAGACTCGGTTTTTTGACAGTGTGTTTTAAAAGGCAGCAAAGCCTGAACATACAGATTGCAATCCAAACTGTTCAGGATTAAGGCGCTCAGCTCTAGGTGGGAGGTCAGCTTCAGCTCTGTGTTCAGTACTGTTTGTGCCACAACTGCCCAGCGATGCCAGGTTTGGAAGGCGTCTCTGTGTGTCTCCTAGCATTGATAGCTCTATTTCAAGATCATATGGCAAAGCACCTTCACAGCCATTCCCTCACTGTGCAGAACTCACACAATCTTGGTGTCTCTAGAATTTTAAAATGCTCCAAAAACCACAGTCATAGGTGCTGTCCAAATTAGAGGTCCCAAGGCTTTTGAAAAGGTCTATGAAAGTACCACCTAGTTCTTTTATCTTAGGTAATTCACCTAATTCGGTGCCTGGAAGTTTATACAAGGAAAGGCAAAAGCAATCATGTATGATCATTATAAAATAGTTTATTTACCATAATAAATAAAATTAAACTTTTTTTTCTTTTTACAAATATCACTTGTGCTTATTTAAAAATGTTGAGAAGGGAATATCAGTGGTGGGGCCACCCGTTCCTCTTCATGTCCCCGGGTTGCAGTCAGACAGCAGAGTTTTGGCAGCGTCCTCAGTTGACCACAAAGATAGTATCAGCTCATTTGCACTTCTGTTGATTCATGCTCCTTTGGACTAAATGACAGATACAAAGGAAGAAGAGAAATCCAATGGAGGATTTGGCAGGACTCAATGGCAAGAGTGTTAATACAAGGAGGAGTCCCAAAATGACGAACCGCTCGTGAGCAGACGTGTCCTCAAAGGACTGGCGAAATGTGGGACAGTCTCCGACGGATGCACACACACAGTGTCTGAATAGTGAGAGTGAATTCATTGGGGGGGGGGGAGGGGGGTGCATCTTTCTTCATATAAAAGCAGTTCATATCCTGATAACAAGATCCATGAACATCTCCTTGAATGACTAGTGGATCTGTTGGCTGACTCTGAAGTCACAGATAAAAAGATAGTGGCTCCAAGAAACACTTCCTGGTGGGTAGTGGGGGAGGGCACCCACCGGTCTGGTACCTGTGGGGTAGTCAGGTCCAGTTCTAGAGGTTCCAGAATAAGTCCAATAGGCTCACGTGAGAATGAAGTTTCATTTGAAACTAAGTTAAGCTGGAGGCACAGTCAGTTGAAACATCTCAACATGAACACCCTGGGTGCTGTCTCTGATGGCTGCGGTTCGTGCTGGGGGGACGCTGAGATCTCATCCAGTTAGAGGGCACGAGAGCTGGTGAAGGTCATTTTTATTGACGCGAGCGAGAAGGCAGTGCAGTGACGGAGTGACAGAGGAGAGGCCGTGTAGGGGGCCTGAGCAGGCCCTCGGGGGTCTCCTCTTTAAGCAACACTATGTGAGGAGGGGGGAGAGGGAAGAGTGTTGGCAGCGCCATCACGGTTGGAGTTCCATTCAAGGGTCTTAAGGCTAAACATCTGTAGAGCAAAACACAGTACAGTCTGTTCATCAAACACATGTCAACTCATATGGCCGCTAGGGCTCCAGAAATTTCCCAGAGGGCACCTGTGCCATCTGGTGGTGAATGCAGCAAGGGTTTCTGAGGCTCCTTCCTACACCTGCCTGGGGCTTCTAAGGCATTCGTTTCCTCCCTACCCAGGTTTGGGTGCAAAGTTTAACAGCTAGCTTAACACTTTCACCTTCCACTTACCGATCCAGGAGAGGCAGGTCACTGGATGGAGTGGTGTGATGGAGGGTGTTTTTACTTTGAGCTGGCTGAAAAAGGATTCCAGGAAAGGGCCCTGCTGTTTGGCCACAGGACGCGCTGTGTGTCATAGCACTTAGGATGATCTAGAAGGCTGAAGGTAAAACAAGCCCAGGGATTGGATAACAAGAAGTGGAAGCAGCATTGAAACACGTGGGCCCATGTGGCTGTGGCATTTTTGGAAACCACTGGTTTCCGACTACTGGCTACAAACTCTGTGCACACAGGTTTAATCTGAGGTCCGGAATAGAAAGAAAGGTCTCAGAAAGAATCAAGCCCCGGAGGATGTGAAGGTGAGGGAGGGGGATGGGTGACAGTGGGGCTACAATGACTGTGCACCAGACCGGGGCTTCTTAACCAGGTGGCTGTGTCCCGCTGCCTCCTACAGGAATCTGGTCCTACCCGGAGGAGGAGGCTTTGCGGGTATATGGAACAGCAACACTCATTGCTGGAGACAATGCCCTCTGCCAAGAATGCGCATTCCATCTTGCTGACCATCTTAATCACAGAGTCAACCCTCACCCCCACCTCCGTCAGCAGGGAGGGAGGGGTACGGGCAGGGCCTCCTCCTTCAAAGCGTGTCAAGGATACTCCCTATGAATGACATCCAAAGTAAGGAACTGATGATGTAAAAGATCAGGTAACCAGCAATTCCTGGGCAGTGGTATAAAGACACCATGTCGCCTTCCCTCAAAAAGGAGAAAAACAGCTCAGGTTAGTCTACATCCCTCAGCATCACTTTTCTATACTCTAAAGGTTGGGTCCAATACCCAGTTTTTGTTTTCCCTAATCTCTCTTTGGCCACCAGATAATGGTTTATAGTGGAAGGTTGAGTTGGTGGTATCTGAAGCTTGTGGTCCTCGCTTGGGAAGCCAGAGCAGCATCTGGGCAAAGGTAGGTAGTAAGCACAAAGCAGCCTGTGGCCAAGTGCATGTCAGAAAAGTACAAGTAAAAGTTTGGCTCATTAAAAAAAAATTTTTTTTTTTCCAGAGAGAATCATTATAGCAAAAATCCCACAAATCCTTAAATGGAGAAGAGTAAAAGCATACACAGCCCTACCTGTGTTGCTCTGTCACCCCCAGGAGCATGGGTTGTGGGCCCTGTGACCCCCAGACGAGTGGCTCCAGGCTTCTCACCATGAGCTCAGTTTGAATCCTAGGAGTTGATCAAGCAATATATTCACGAAGCATTATTTTTCTCTCCAATCAGGTCTGGACTTCAAAGCCTCACACACGAGCATCCTTGCCCCTCAGGCAAAGCTGGAGGGAAGAGCCCACTGGGTCCTGGGCAGGGGCTTCTGAAGCTGGGTGTTGGTGTTGTCAGGGCCCTCATCCTGCCTTCCCTGCTGGCTCAGATGGTAAAAAATCTGCCTGCAATGCAGGAGACCCAGGTTCAATCCCTGGGAGAAGGAAATGGCAACCCACTCTAGTACTCTTGCCTGGAGAATCCCATGGACAGAGGAGCCTGGTGGGCTACAGTCCATGCGGTTGCAAAGAGTCGGGCACGACTGAGTGACGAACACTTTCACTTTTCCCCTGCCTTACAAGTGGTAAGTCCTAACCTTGGGGAGCAGGTTGGGAGGCATGTTTAAGGAATGGCAAACTGGAACATTTCAGGGACAGCTGGCAGACGTGATTCCAGGCTCGGCCCCAAGGACTAGTTGGCAGCTTCTCAAAGAGGCTGAAAGCCCCACGGCTTACCCAGAATCATTAACAGTCATGACTCTTGGCCCTGAGGAATTTAACTCCCCCCATCTGTTTGCTGCCATCTGAGGCCAAATCCAGTAATGTCTCAGAAAGCCTGGGGGCACCCATGTAAACCTCCTGAGAGAAGCTGAACAAGTGTGTATGGCCCCTGAGGAAGGACCCTCACCTGGACCTCAGTCTCTGCTCTCCAGGGCAGTCTGTGCCAAGCCAGAAGCCAGGTGAGTACAGCCCCATTCCACAGGGACAACTTAGGTCCGAGTCCTGGGTCAGGCCGTGGCCACTGAGCGGGACTGCAGGGGGAGGTGGGCCCAGACAGGCGGCTTTCAGAAACGCTGGACACCCTTGGGGCGGCAGGTTCCCCTTGGCAAGGAGGGAAATCACCATTGGGACCTAGCCTCTATCTCTGCTGCAAAGCAATGCCAGCAACACACAGGACTGCCACAGGGCAATGTGTGCAAAAGGTGAGCGCCCTGGATGATCCCATGCCCACTCACAGTCCAGATCACTTGCCCTCCTAACTCTGCTCTCTCCAAGCTGAGTTTTCTGAACTTCCAAACTTGCTTATCAATTTTTAGGGTCCTGATGATCCCTCTTTCCTTTCTCAGATGCCCCTGAAAGGAGCCCAAGCATAGGAACAAACGTGACCCCAGGTGACTGAGGCAGTGCAGTGTTCTCTAAGCATCATAGTTTAGGGACGTGGATAGCCCATAGCTGGCTCCATGATCATCGTTCAAAGCTTGGACCTTCCTCATAGACCACAGCTCCACAGTCACCTCTCTGTCACTTGACAGAGACAATCTGGAAACACCTGCCTCTTTCTCTCTTCTCTCCTGAAGCAAGTACAGTCATAGACCTGCAGTCTCTTGGTTTCTTTCCAAGTCCTACTGACTTTCATATGAGATAAAAAGATTAGCTTTAAAATAAGGCCAAGCATGGCTCCCGAGTGTCCTATAAATGAACCCATGCAGTGGACAAAATACAAACTTCTCTAGGGGCAGTCCCAGTGAGAATCATCATATAAACATTGCTCTTGTTACAATCATTTTACTGAGGTTTTGTGTGTGAGTGTCTATGTGTCTATTTTGCTAATAAAGCAAATCCGGGCTCATCACCCTTCCTGCCGATGCCCCGTACCCTGAGGAATGCCACAGGAACACTTAGGAAGAGGTCAAGAAAGAAAAGAAGCAAAGGGCCTGTGTGATGTGGCCAGTGGCATGGAGCCAGGCCAGAGAGTCATCTGGAGCCCACAGGGCCCTCCCCTTCTGCGCTCCCTTAGCAGCTAAGGGCTGCAGATCACAGCCCAGAGAGTCTCTGGCTCCCCACCGCCAGTCTCCAGTTCTTGGCTTATCTCTTTGGGGAAAACAGACCTGAAGATTCCCGGCTCTAAGTGTCTAGAGGAGGCACCCAAAGCCATCTCAGCTGCTTTTCAGCCTTAACTGTTCGAGACAGGAAGTCAAGAGGCTCTGCCCTCCCTCAAGCTCCCCTTGTCCCAAGCTTGTTACAAATGATGACGGTACAAAAATAGACGGTGACATCAGACAGAGGCTGTCCAAGGACAGGGAACGCTGGGAACTCCCTGTGCCCACCGCAGTCTCTGGGGGTCTTGGCAGAGAAGCCCAGTGTGCTAGTACACACGAGGGGTCCTTGCTGCTGTCCCACCCATCCCCAGCAGCTGCTGTTTCTTTCCTGGTAGTTTTCATGTTGTTACAAATATCATGGCAGTAAGAAAAAATTAAAAATGAAGGAAAATACCCTTTAGACGGCATGCCCCCCTCTTCCAAAATTCTGCAGAGAGAGTTCAGACGCAGCTCCCATCTCGCAGGGTCAGGGTGCATGCCTCTCCCCAGAGCGAGCGAGCCGAAGTGACTGGTCCCGCTTGTGTGTTCTGTTGGGAAAAGCCTACTTTGAAGGTTGTTGGTCATGTAGGTGTGTGTGTGGTGGTGTCTAGGGCAGGACGGTAGGTTTTTGTCATCTTGGATTTTTTTCTTTTTTTTTACAACAGACCTCTCAGCTTGCGCCAAAAATGTCTCTCTCTGACTCTGGGGACTGGGGCCTCGATATTTCAAATAGCTCCTGAGGCGACTGAGAGGATCTTCTGGAGGTTAATATCCTGAGTATCTCAGAGAGCTGTTTCTCAATGCTCGTCATCTTGGTGCTCAAGGCCTTGATGTCCTCCTTGAGCTCGTGCTTCACCTCCAGGACGGCGGCCTGCAGCGTCTGCTCGGGGATGGGGTAGAAGGAGTGCTTGACCTCCGCCAAGATGGGGCTCCGGTCCTGGGGGCTTCTGGCCTCGCCCACGTTGTCCAGACGCAGGTCGCTCTTGGTGATGCCGCTGTCGCACGAGTCCGTCTTCTTGAGTGTGGCCTCGCCGGCGGCCTTCGTCCTCTCGGGGAGCGTTTCCATGGACTCGGCCTTGGACACCTTGCTCCAGTCCTCAGCCTTCCCGCAGGCATCCTTGAAGCGGGCCCAGCCCTTGCGCTTGGCGCAGTCGGCACCGCCGGCCTTGGGGCCCAGGCCCTCGGCCCCAGGCGCCTGCAGCCGGGCGTGATCCAGCCCCACTGGGGCGGCGGCCGCCGGGAAGGCCACGGGCGTGGCAGGGCTCTCTCGGACGGTGACGACGCTGGCCTTCGCCAGGCAGTGGTGGCTGTGCTCGGTGAGGACGCTGCCCTTCTCCACGTCCAGGTCGTCTAAGTCCCGCCCGCCCCTCTCCGCGGCCAGCCTGGCTTCCTTCTGCTGGCGGAACCTCTGGAAGAGCCGCCGGACGGGGTGGTCGGGCGGCAGGATCAGGGGGGCCTCATTCTTCCGCTTCATGCGCTCCTCCTCCTCCCGTTTCACGTCACTGATCTTCCGGAACACGATCTGTGGGGAGACGCAGTACAAGCCATGTTAACCCAGCTGTGGCGCCAGACCACTTGACCTGCCTCTTGAGAAACCTGTATGCAGGTCAGAAAGCAACAGTTAGAACCGGACATGCAACAACTGACTGTTTCCAAATTGGGAAAGGAGTATGTCAATACTGTATATTGTCACCCTGCTTATTTAACTTATATGCAGAGTACATCATGTGAAATGCTGGGCTGGATGAAGCACAAGCTGGAATCAAGATTGCCGGGAGAAATATCAATAACCTCAGATACGTAGATGACACCACCCTATGGCAGAAAGTGAAGAGGAACTAAAGAGCCTCTTGATGAAAGTGAAAGAGGAGAGTGAAAAATCTGGCTTAAAATTCAACATTCAAAAAAAACGAAGATCATAGCATCCGGTTCCATCACTTCATGTCAAATAGATGGGGAAACAATGAAAGCAGTGACAGACTTTCTTTTCTTGGGCTCCAAAATCACTGCAGATGGTGACTGCAGCCATGAAATTAAAAGATGCTTGCTCCTTGGAAGAAAAGCTATAACTAACCTAGACAGCATACTAAAAAGCAGAGACATCACTGCTGACAAAGGTCCATCTGGCCAAAGCTGTGGTTTTTCTAGCAATCATGTACAGATGTGAGAGTTGGACCATAAAGAAAGCTGAGTGCTGAAGAATTGATGCTTTTGAACTGTGGTGCTGGAGAAGATTCTCAAGAGTCCCTTGAACTGCAAGGAGATCCAACCAGTCCACCCTAAAGGAGATCAGTCCTGGGTGTTCATTGGTAGGACTGATTTTGAAGCTGAAACTCTAATACTTTGGCCACCTGTGAAGTGCTAACTCACTGGAAAAGACCCTGATGCTGGGAAAGATTGAGGGCAGGAGGAGAAGGGGACGACAGAGGATGAGAAGGTTGGATGGCATGACTGACTCAATGGACATGTGTGTGAGCAAGCTCCTAGGAGACAGTGATGGACAGGGAAGCCTGGCGTGCTGCAGTCCATGGCGTCACAGAGAGACAGGAATGGGCAACTGAACAACAGCACTGGTGCAGGCACCAGTGATGGGGTAAGTCTGGGTCCTCCCTAGCCAGACAGTCCTGCCGGTCCACAGGAATGCCTGACGTGTTGGGCATGGGAGGCCCATGCTGAATCCTGAACAGTGTAGATGGGGAGACAGGATGCCCCAGGACAGAGGTGGCTGCTGTGCCTCACTCATCTCTCTGGAGATCCCTCTGAAGGCTCACTGAGCAGTGGGGAGAGG
>NW_011494527.1:315687-332802 GCF_000754665.1 Bison bison bison
AGTGGGGAGAGGCCTTAGTAGACAGTCTGGGAGCTGAACTGAATTGACACCCAGTTCTTCAGCTTGCAGGGCTTCCTGAGCAGTTGTTTTCAAGTTTGTCTGAGAAAGTAATCCTGCTGGGAGCTGAGGTGAGTCAGCACCCTTGACTGCCTCTCCTGGGTTGCATTTCAGGAGGGCCCAGCCCCTCTCAAGCCCCGACCAGACCCAGGGAAGCAGGGTCCCCACAGCACAGGGAGGGGAAAGACAGGCCTGGAGGGAGGTGAACCACCTGGAGTCCTGACAGCACAGAGGATGGGAGTCCAGCGGCTTAAAAGAGCTTAGACTGGGGAGTAAAGACATTTATAAAATGTCAGTTCTCAGTGGTTTGAGTAAATGTAGAGACTGAGGTATGAATCATAGCAAACTGTGGATAAACCAAAAGAGATTTTGGTTTTAATTGAATTTAGATATATGTCCCAAATCTGAAATACCCAGAGAAGGGTAGAAAGAAGACTCTGCCACTGACCGGCTGTGTGACCTTGGGCAAGTCACGTCCTTCCTTGGCTGGACCAGATCAACAGTTCTCAAATCTAGCTGCCCTTCAGAACCACGTGAAGGAGGAGGTGGTCTCTACTGAGGGAGACTTCCCCGTGGCAGGGTCAGAAACTGGCATTTGCAGGAAGCTCCCAGGTGATACTGACCAGGCTCTCAGACTGGTCACGGCTGATGACTGGTGAGGTCACTGTGCTGTCCTGCATATGTGCACCTGCTTATGCGTGAGTGTGGGCACACACCACCTCTGCACCCTCCTCCCCTCCTCCGTGATGCTGAGACTGAGCTGGGCACAGAGTGGGGTCATGGGAGAGGAGGAGGAATGACCCCATTGAGGCCAGTGAGCCCCCGGCCCCTGAGGATGACTGAAAGGCGACTGACTGGCAGGCTTTGCAATCACTTATACCACCTTTTTCCTCTGAAAAGGCTGGTTTGCTGTCTGGGGTGGAGGACACCAAGCCAAGCAAACATGTGCTGAGCACCTACTGTATTCAAGGCACATACCCATAACCATTCCATGACAGAGGAAGGCCAGGCCTTTTTGCCCAAAGCTGGAGTCTATGCTGGCACTGACTCAAGCCACTTAGAGGGACAGAGCAGCGTGGGGTCAGGAGGAAGGCCCACCCGAATGTCCCTAAAGGCCCTGGTGACGCTGTTTTCCTCATAGTTTCCTCAGCCACCAGCCCCCTCCACCAGTAGCCCTGCCTGGTTTTATGACAGAGCATAAAGCATGAAGATTAATGAACTTGACCATTTAAGAAACTGAAAACGCAGAAAAACAAGCTGAAGATGAAGAGATATGACAAGGCTTTTTGAAAAGGCTGCTTCTTAACCCCCTCAAGATGGCCACTTCTGTTTCCTGTGGAATCAAATGCTACATTTTTCTCTCAACAGCATCAGGAGCATATGGTCCATGCAGACGCGGAGTCTCAGAGGGTGCGGGGCTCCCCAGGAGACGGGGCCAGTCCAGGTCAGCAATCACTCCCTGCGCTGTTCCTGTGTGCTGCCGGCGCCTGGAGCTACAAGGGAGGAAAGCACAGCGCTGCCCTTAGAGGCAGACTCGCAGCTGAAGTACAAGGGGCTGAGTTTCCCCGAGCAGGGTCGGGGGGCACGGGGCGGGTGGAGTCACATGGAGTGATGGGCAGCATGAGCACAAGTTTTGGATCCCAGGCAGGCCTAGGACCATGGTCCTCAAGCTTCAGTTTCTTCATCTGTGAAAGCAGATAGCACTACTGGTTCCCTGGTGGCTCAGATGCAGAGAGTCTGCCTGCAATGCAGGAGACTAGGGTCGGGAAGATCCCCTGGAAAAGGAAATAGCATCCCACTCCAGTACTGCTGCCTGGAAATCCCATGGACAGAGGAGCCAGGCGGGCTACAGTCCACGGGGTTGCACAGAATCTGACATGACTGAGCAACTGACACTTAGTATCATGAGGATGAAGTTGGGTAATTGAAGAGTCTTAAAAAGACTTACTGAGTAAATGTATCATGTATCATTCATTGTGGGGGCAACCCTTGAGACGATTCTAGAAGGATGAGTTGGAATTAGGAATAAAAGGTAAAAGACTTGGGCAAAGGTGTTCACACGGGAAACAGCGCATGTACTGACCCTAAGGTAGAAAGGCCACCCACCTGAGAGCCGTGGCTTTGTGGCAGCAGTCCCAGTGGGAGGAAATGACTGTTCAATGTTTGATGTGCGCTGTCTCACATCATCCTTGCAGCAGCCCCAGCAGGTGGGGACAACCATCCTCATTATTTAAATGAAAAAAACAAGCTTAGAAAGGGTAGATGACCACCTAAGGGCACTCACATAGTGGAGCTAAGACGCAAACCCTGGCCCATCTGAGCCCCCATCCGTACCCCTATTCTGAGTCGTTCAGCTAGGGATGTGCCTTGGTTTTAGGGAAAAGGATGATTTTTCTCTCAGATGTGTTGATTAACTCCACCACCTCTCTAGTAGTTTCTCTTACTCTCTGTCCATCAGCGAGCTCTCTAAAGAATTCAGGGACAGCACTGTGAAGCCAAGGGGCGGGGAGAGACCATGAAGCTGAGGATCTCAAAGAATCTAAGAAGAGGAGGACTCACTAGGTACATTAGAACCCATTAGTGTGGTCCTTGACTTCACGTGAGAGCCAGGCTTGGAGTGGTTAAGGTGAGAAAGAAGACCCGTGAGGACACAGGAGCTGAGTATTTTGGTTCCTGGGAAAATCTTGCCTCCCTGGAGAGTGGTGAGGCTACCAGTTACCCTCAGGGCATGGCACCAGGTAGGAGGAGCAGGAGTCCCGGTGCATTTTATCCACAGAGAATCTAGAGACCAGCGGTCCTCTGGTTCCGTGGCACCCAGAGTGCAGCTCACAGGCCAGCCCCTCCCATGCACCATCTGCAGTTTCCTCTGGCATCAATCAAGACTGACCTTGTCAGACCCCTTAGTGACATCCCGTGAGGACTGGCATCATCTCTTTCACTCTTTTAAGGGCCCCCACTGACAGCGAGAGGATCAGCAAAGTCTTCTGTGGACAGACTAGCCTGGGTCTGTTCATCTGTCTTCAGGAAGGCTCTAACCCAAGAGTAATGAGGATCCCTTCTTCCTAACGCCACCAAGTGAAGGAGACGCACCCCTTGTTTGCCACTCAGAGAAGAGACGCTACTGGTATGTGGATGTCACTGGCTTCAGGTGTTTCACTGAGGCCACATTTCTCATTCTCTTTCTCACTTTGTGAATTACAGGCACCAGAAGACACATCCACCCGAACCTCATGATGTGGTGATGTTCGGGCTTAGGGTCTTTGCAGATGTGATAAGGTAAGGATGTTGAGGTGAGATCATTCTGCATCAGGGTGGGCCCTAAATCCAAGCATGAGCATCCTTCCAAGAGATAGAAAAGAGAAGACATGAAACAGAGCAAAAGGCCGCATGAAGACGAAGGTAGACACTGGAGTTTTGTATTTAGCTACATCACTTTGCCAACAAAGGTCCATCTAGTCAAAGCTATGGTTTTTCCAATGGTCATGTATGGATATCAGAGTTGAACCCTAAAGAAAGCTGAGCGCCAAAGAACTGATGCTTTTGAACTGTGGTGCTGGAGAAGACTCTTGAGAGTCCCTTGGACTGCAAGGAGATCAACCCTGAATATTCTTTGGTAGGACTGACACTGAAGCTCCAATACTCTGGCCACCTGATGTGAAGAGCTGACTCACTGGAAAAGACCCTGATGCTGGGAAAGCTTGAGAGCAGGAGGAGAAGGGGCGACAGAAGATAAGATGGTTGGATGGCATCATCGACTCAATGAACATGAGTTTGAGCAAGCTCCAGGAGATAGTGTAGGACAGGGAAGCCTGGAGTGCTGCAGTCCGTGGGGTCACAACGAGTCAGACACGACTGAGCAACAACAATTTAGCTACAAGCCAAGAAATGCCATGGACCGACGATAGCACCAGGAGCTAGGAGAGGCATGGAATGATTCTCACAGCCTCCAGGAGGAGCCGACCCTACAGACACCTTGGCTCAAGTTTCCATCCTCCACGCAGAGAACACATTTCTGTTGTTTTAAGCCACCCAGGTTGAGATAATTTGTAGTCACAGCCCTAAGACTTGGTGCCTATATAGCTGCTGCTTCTTCCCATCCCCTAAGTGTGGTCCTCCCCCAAAGCCCTGCCCTATTCTCTCTGTGCTCCATGAGGTCTTTCTGCCTTAGTTCACACCTCACCTTCGTGCAGCTAAGAGCCAGCAGAGGTGCTGACGACTGGTACAAGCACCCACCTGCTGGGACCCTGAGGACATTTCTTGTTCTTTCTAGGCTTCAGTTGTCTTATTGACAAAACTTCTTACTTTTAGCCTTGCTGCAGTGATGCAATGAAATGACATTTATGAGAAACCTCTCCCTCCCTTCACATTCACAAGCAATGCTGTTTTTCGCTCCAGCCCCAGCTCTAAACCTGAATCTTCCCATGCAGAGCATGACTGTATCATTGACCCCTCAACCTCCACTCTCCCGGCCAGACCAGCCTCTCCTCCCACCCATCTTTCCTGTGTGTGAGCCAAGTCACCATCAGGCAGGAGGAAATGGGGAGCTGGTGACAAGCCTCCCCCATCAGAGATGCTCCAGGATTAAGACAAGCGGACCAGTGTTTATCCTCCAGCACTCCCTCAACAGTGCCTTCTGTCTAGGGAAGCACTAATCGTGACCTGTGAAATGAAGTTAACACTACTGTTTCATGATTCCACAGGAAAACTTAAAAGTAGAAGATGCACAGAACTAGGACAAATAATCCTAAAATTTATATGGAAACACAAAAGACCCCAGATTGTCAAAACAATCCTGAGGAAAAAGAACAAAGCTGAAGGCATAACTCTTCAGGCCTTCATTCACACAATGCTACAAAGTCACAGTAATGATAGTATTGGCACAGAAACAGACATATAGATCAATGGAGCATAAGAGCACAGGAACAAACCGACACACCTGTAGTCAGTCAATCCACAAAAAGGAGGCGAGAATATACAACAGAGAAAAGACAGACTCTTCAGCAAGTGGTGTTGGGAAGGCTGGACAGCCACCTTTGAATCAAAGAAATTAGACCACTCCCTCACATCATATACAAAAATAAACTCAAAAAGGTTTAAATATAAGACATGACATCATAAAATTCCTAGAAGAGAACATAGGCAAAACATTCTCAGGATATAAATTTTAGCAATATTTTCTTAGATAAGTCTCCCAAGGAAAAAGAAATAAAAGCAAAAATAAACAAATGGGACCTAATGAAACTTAAAACCTTTTGCAGATTAAAGGAAACCATCAAAAAAAAATGAAAAGACAACTTACATAATGGGAGAAAATATTTGGAAATGAGGCACCTGGCAAAAGCACCATCTCACACCTGTGAGAATGGCTTCATCAAAAAGGCTACAAGTAATAAATGCTGGAGAGGGTGTGGGAAAAAGGGAACCCTCCTACACTGTTAGTGGGAATGTAAATTGGTACAGTCACTATTGAAAACAGTATGGAGGTTCCTTTAAAAGTAGAACCACTGTATGATCTAGTAATCCAACTCCTGAACATATATCCAGAGAAGACCATAATTTGAAAAAATACATGCATCCGAGTATTCATAGCAGCACTATTTTCAGCAGCCAATACATGGAAACTACCCAAGAGCCCATCAGCAGATGACTGGTTAAAAATACGTGGCATATAATATATACAGTGGAATATTATTCAGCCGTAGAAGGGACAAAATATTGATATTTTCAGCAACATAGACGGACTTACAGAATATTATATTCAGTGAAGTAAGTCATAAGCAAATATTATTGATATCATTTATATGTGGAATCTAAAAATTGAAATGAATCTACATACAAAATAGAGACTCACATAGGAAAGAAACTCATGGTTCCCAAAGGGGAAAGGGAGGTGGGTGAGGGATAAATTAGGAGTTTGGGATCCACAGACACAAAGTATTATATATAAAATAGATAAGCAACAGGGTTTACTGTATATAAATTTACTGTATATATCACAAAGGGCTGGCTATATTCAATATCCTGTAGTAAGCAATAATGGAAAATAATCTGAAAATAACTGAATCACTTTGCTGTACATCTGAAGCTAATACAATCTTGTAAATCAACTATATTTTTTTAAAAAAGAAGGCAGAAGATGACTTGTGACTTGCAAAAATCAAACCCACCATATACTTCTCTGCCTAAATGTTTAGCTCACCCCCCACCACTTCCTTCAACCTATACTCCTGCACAAACCTGCTCACCACGGCTTTGGAAAGTTGGGACCACATTTATTTCCACGCTAAGTATAGTCTTCTGAACATTCTTTTTGCCTCTGATCTCAGACAGAGGGAAATGGAAAATAGGGGTATTTGTCCTGGAAACAGCAGCAAAGGGAACCCTAAGGCAGGGGAGCCAGTGTGGGCATTGAAGGTTGACTTTTTTTTTTTTTTTTTTCTACTTTAAAAATTTTTATTTTATATTGGAGTATAATTGATTTCCTATGTTGTTAGTTTCAAGTGTATACAACAATGACTCAATTGTGTGTGTGTGTGTGCGTGCACATATATATTCTTTTCTTTTTTTGTATCATTTTTTAACAAGTGATATCATATGTGCTCAGTCACTCAGTTGTGTCCTACTCTGTGACCACATGGACTGTAGCCCACCAGGCTCCTCTGTCCATGGGATTCTCCAGGCGAGAATACTGGAATGGGTTGCCATGCCCTCCTCCAGGGGATCTTCCCAACCCGGGGATCGAACCCAGTTCTCCTGCATTGCAGGAGGATTCTTTACCGTCTGAGCCACCAGGGAAGCCCTGATATCATATGCTATTTGTCTTTCTCTGTCTGACTCGTGCAGGTTGACATTTCACTGCCACCACTTCACATCTGATCACTCCACCATGTTTCCACTCCCTTGCTCAGCTGAACCTTCAACACGATTAGCGGCCAATACCAACCAGGCGCTCAGCGAAGCACCAGATATTGGGCTAAGCACTTTGTTTGCATCAGTAACCCACTCCTCACCGCCACCCCGTGACGTGGACAGGGAAGTCACTCACCCAGGCAGGTCTGCACCTGATGTACACTGGATATTCTCTGCAGTTTGTGCTGCTTACCACCAAAAGAGGATAATAATTAAGAAAAGAGACACCCATCTTCTGGTTGGTTGCATTCTCTCAATTTTTTCTGGGTTAAAAAATCTGATACAAAACACATGTTTGTATAGCTGTAATTCCACTCTTAAAAATAGTTGCTTTCTACCACAATGGACAAACGATTGAGAATTCTAACAACTTGTATGTTACTGAAGAGTTGGCTCTGACGTGTCACTGTCCTTTGTGATCCGTGCCACTCCTGGCTTCAGCCAGATGATACAATTCCACGCACAAAGCACTGGAGCAAATAATTTGATTCAAGCAATTGTCTAGTTTTGAAACATGGTGGTTCTAACAGTTTCACTTGTTTATTCTAGGGTTTGACTCCCCCAATCAATAATTTTCTGTTGCACTGTAAAAATCCCCGTTTCTCATAGTAGGATGCTGACTCTAGAGCCATCAAATGCATGAGCCCAAGGGGTCCCTCCCGCTGCTTCAGCAGGGAGCAGCCACTCAGCTGCCAAGGAAACTTGCCAGTCTACACTCCTTGAGAAAGTATCCATTACCATCCCACTCGCATCTGAATTCCAGACAGATGTGAGTTCAGATCTGGTCTATACAGCAAAGTCTCTCACGCCCTGGAGAGGGGGCGGGTGAGAGCTGGTCTCAGAGACTCAGAATGAGGACCCATTTCTCGTGATGTTGCACTCGGGCACCTGTGCCTTCTCGGCGAGCTCTCAGCAGGGCAGCCCTGAGCCAAGCACTGGGCCCCAGCTGGAGAGTTAGTTCCGCTCGCCCTGTCCCTGCAGGGGTGTCTCGGTGATGTGTCAGGATGGGGAGGAACTGGGAGCCCAGTTGGGAGTAATCTTGTATTCCCCAGAGGATCCTGCAGAAGCAAGAGTTCCTGGGTGGGTGTGGGGAGCGGGCGGACTGCGCCAGAGATGGGCTCCTCAGAGGGGAAGATAACCGAGAGGGTTACGGGCTCCTTGAGCTTTTCCTTTGGAGGCCCAAGTCCCCTAACCTGTGGAATAAGGGGCACAGTGTGAGAGGGGTGGCTGGAGGGGTCTCTTCCATTCTTTGCTGTGCTGCTTTGCAGAGGGGTCTCTTCCCAGGACCTCCACTCCTGACGAATCAGCCAGGGCAGAGCTCTCCCTGCTGAAGTGTGGGTGCCATACCCCAGCTCCAGAGTCACACCGGGCCGTGTACTGGCCACTGAAAATCAGAGCTGAGCCCAGGAGGGGCGCACAGGAGGGAGCAGTCTGGGCTGTGCAGTAAGGTGAGCCCACCTGCCGGCTCAGGCAGCCTTCTCTGCAACACCATCAGCAGTAGGAGAGGCCATCCTCACGTGTGTTTTCCATTCTCTCTCAGAATTCTCTTCCAGCAGTGTACACACAGCCAGCTAACCGTGTTATGAGTCACATGTAGCCACAGCTAGCTGAGAGACAAGCCGATCACCTTTCCTCTCTGAGCCTGGGTTTCCTTGCTTGGAAGCTGAAAATGCTAACACTTGCTTTGGCCCTCAGGCAGCACTGGTATAAGGCAGACTCCTGTACACACGAGCTCCATCACAGTTACCCCATGTAACCTCCCAGCAGGTTCCCTGGTGGCTCAGTGGAAGAGAGTCCACATGCAAAGCAGGAGATGCAGGTTTGAGCCCTGGGTTGGGAAGATCCCCTGGAGAAAAAAATGGCAATTTGCTCTATTATTCTTGTCTGGGAAATCCCATGTAGCACCTGGTGGGCTACAGTTCATGGGGTCACAAGAGTCGACTTAGCAACTAAACAACAACAAAAACCCTCCCACTCCTTAAGGTCACTCCTTACGCATCTCTGAGCTTTGCCCCAGGGGTCAAAAGAACCTTGCTATTTATACAAAAAGCACAAAGGACAGCCTGGTTTAAGGACTCTCTGGGGGATGGGGTTGAGCAACTGAAGGGAGGGAGGCCTGGGAGAAAGCTGTGATTCTAGCTAATGACAGGGATGGAGGCAGTGACCCAGGAACGCAGAGGAGACAGGTAAAGTACAACATAGCCTGCTTCCCGACACACATGCCAGGTCATGATATAAGAGAAATGGACATGATCTGAAAACTGAGCTTCCACCTGGAACCTCAGCTGTACTGGGTTCCCAAGGAACATTTTTCAGCATTGTAGACATCCCCTAGAAACACGCGCACTGACTTTTCTGCTGTCTCCCACCGTGGGAAGCTGTATGGAACCATCTGAATGCCAGGAGGCTACCCTTAGCCCTTCCACAGGCAGTTCTAAGTAGCCTGTCTCTGCGTCCACTCCCAAGGGCCCCCACTCTGGCTCCTTGGCCTTCCAGGAGGAGGGACACAGTGGCCCCATTCTTAGAAAAAAATCATTAGAAGAAATCTTGGGGAGATCAATCTTTAACCTCTTCTCCCTTTTCATAAAAGCTCCATCCTGAAGCTAATATCTCAACTGTGAGACTCAGAGCTCCTTCGCTTTGATGGTACATTGTGGGAGAAAGCCTAGAGTCACTGCCCCTCTCCAGCAGTGGTGATTGACCAGGAGAGGGATGGAATCACCTGTCATCTTTTAAAAAATATCTGTCTACGAGAAATGGATAAATTCTTAGATACATACAATCTTCTAAGACTGAATCACACATACAAAGACTGACTCATGAAGAAATATAATCTGAATAGACTGATTATTAGTAAGGAGACCGAATCAGTGATCAACAAATTCACAACAAACAAAAGTCCAGAACCAGAGGACTTCACAGGTGAATTCTACAAATGTTCAAAGAAGATGAAATAGCTACCCTTCTCAAACTTTTCCAGAAAGTTTTACTAGGTCATCATTACACTGATAACCAAAAATCAGAGAAGGATGCCACACAACAAAAAAGTTACAGGCCAACATCCCTAATGAACATACATGCAAAAATCCTCAACAAAATATTAGCACACTGAATTCAATAGTACATTAAAAGGATCATACACCATGGTCAAGTGGGATTTATTCCAAAGATGCAAGGATGGTTTAACATCCACAAATGAATCAGTGTGAGACACACATTAAAATGAAGAGTAAAACTCAGATGATGAAAAATTCAATATCCATTTATGATAAAAACTCTCAGCAAAGTTTTACACATGGAATATACTACTACATAATAAAGGCCATATATGACAAGCCCACAGCTAACATTGTGCTCAAAAGTGAAAAGCTGGACGCTTTACCCTTAAGATCAGAAAGAAGACAAGGATGCCCAATCTTGCCATCTCTAGTCAACATAGCATTGGAAGTCATAACCAGAGCAATTGGGGAGGATAAAAAAGGCATCCACATTAGAAAAGAAGAGGCAAAACTGTCAGTGTTTGTGAATAACATGGTTTTATATCTTAAAAAAAAACAATTAAAAACTCTGAGAAACAATAAATTCAGTAAAGCTGCAGGGTACAAAATCAACATAAAAATCTGTGTGTTTTGGTACTTCCCTAGGGATCTGATGGTTAAGACTCCACGCTTCTAATAGAGGGGACTTGGATTTGATCCCTAGCTGGTCAGGGAACTACAGTCCCACATACTATATGGTATGGCCAAACCAAAACAAAAAAACACATCAGTTGTGCTTTAATACACTAAAAATGAACTGCCATAAGGAGATACTAAGAAAACAATCTCCTGTCATTAGCTAGAATCACAGCTTTCTCCCAGGCCTCCCTCCCTTCAGTTGCCCAACCCTGTCTCCCAGACAGTCCTTAAACCATGCTGTCCTGTGTGCTTTTTGCATGAATAGCAAGGTTCTTCTGATCCCTGGAGCAAAGCTCAGAGATGCTTAAGGAGTGACCTTAAGGAGTGGGAGGGTTTTTTGATTGTTTTTGTTGTTTAGTTGCTAAGTTGACTCTTGTGACTCCATGAACTGCAGCCCACCAGGTTGGTGCCTCTGTCCATGGGATTTCCCAGGCAAGAATACTGGAGCGAGTTGCCATTTCTTTCTCCAGGGGATCTTCCCAACCCAGGGATCGAACCGGTGTCTCCTGCGTTGCAGGTGGGTTCTTGAGGGAAGGACAGGGTAGGACAAATTGAGACAATAACATTGACATATATACACTACCCTGTGTAAGATAGATAGCTAGTGGGAAGCTTCCTAGATAACAGGGAGCCCAGCCTGGCACTCTGTGATGACCCAGAGAGGTGAGATAGGGGATGAGAGAGAGGTTCAAGAGGGAGGGGATATATATATATATATATAAATAAATAATATACACATACATATCACATGACTGATTCACATTGTTGTACAGGAAAAACCAATACAATATTGTAAAATAATTATCCTCCAATTAAAAATAAATGAATGGTGTTAGGAAAACTGGACAGCCACATGCAAAATGAAAGTGGACCGCTATGTTACACCACACACAAAAATTAACTCAAAATGAATTAAAGAATGTAAGACCAGAAATCATGAAACTCCTAGAAAACAGAGGCGGTAAGCTCCTTGACATCACACTCAGTTAATAGTTCTTGGACCTGACTCCAAAGGCAATGGCTACAAAAGCAACAATAACAAACGGGACTACATCAAACTAAAAAGCTTCTGCACAACAAAAGAAACAACAAAATAAAGAGGCAGCCTACTTAATGGGAGAAGATATTTGCCAATAAGGGGTTAATTTCCAAGATACGTAAAGAACTCATTTAACTTGATAACAAAACAATCCAATTAAAAAGTAGGCAGAGTACATATACACAATGGAGTATTACTCAGCCATTAAAAAGAATACATTTGAATCAGTTCTAATGAGGTGATGAAACTGGAGCCTATTATACAGAGTGAAGTAAGCCAGAAAGAAAAACACCAATACAGTACACTAACGCATATATATGGAATTTACAAAGATGGTAAGGATAACCCTGTATGCGAGACAGCAAAAGAGACACAGATGTATAGAACAGTCTTTTGGACTCTGTGGAAGAGGGTTAGGGTGTGATGATTTGGGAGAATGGCATGGAAACATGTATAATAGCATATAAGAAATGAATCGCCAGTCCAGGTTCGATGCATGAGACAGGATGCTCGGGGCTGGAGCACTGGGATGACCCAGAGGGATGGTATGGAGAGGGAGCTGAGAGGGGGGTTCAGGATGGGGAATGTGTGTACACCTGTGGCAGATTCATGTTGATATATGGCAAAACCAATACAATATTGTAAAGTAATTAGCCTCCAATTAAAATCAATACATTTATATTAAATATTATGACCTACAAAAAAAATAAAAATAAAAAATAGGCAGAGGACTTGAATAGACATTTTTTCCAAAGAAGACATACAAATGGCCAAGATGCACAGGGAAAGATGCTCAACATTGCTAATCAACAGAGAGATGCATATCAAAGATACCACCTCACACTTATCAGAATGACTATTATTAAAAAAGACAAGAAATAACAAGTGTTGGGCAGGATGTGGAGAAAAGAGAATCCTTCTGCTCCATTGGTCGGAATGTAAATTGCTGCAGCCACTATGGAAAACAATACTGAGACTCCTCAAAAAATTAAAACAGAACTACCATATGACCTAGCAATTCCATTTCTGGGTATTTATCCAAAGGAAATGAAGACGCTATTTGAAAAGATACATGCACACTAGTGTTGACAGTTCATAGCAGCATTACTTCCAGTGGCCACAATATGGAAGCAGCCTAAGTATCCATTGATGGATGAATGCACAAATAAGATGCGGGACACACACAGTGGAAGGCTACTCAGTCATCAAAAAAATAATGACATCTCGCCATCTTTCAACAACATGGATGGACCGTGAGAGTCTTAGGCTAAATACAATAAGTCAGAGGAAAACAAATAGTGTATGATTTCACCAACATGTGGAATCTAAAAAATAAGATGAATAGTCAAGATAAAACTCACAGATACAGAGAACAGATTTCTGGTTTCCAAGGGGACAATACTGGGGAGTGGGTGAAATAGGTTAAGGGGATACAGATGCTTAGTTAAAAAATAAACTAGTCATGGGGATATAATGTACAGCATGGTGACTATAGTCAGTAATATTATATAGCAAATTTGAAAATTGCTCTCATCACACACACCAAAAAAAGTCTAATTTTGTATGGTGACAGATGGTAACTAGACATTGTGGTGACAGTTTCCACTGTATACGAATGTCAAATCATTATGTTGTACAGCTGAAACTAATGGGATATTATATGTCAATTATACTTCAATTTAAAAAAGATAATTCCACTCAAAGTAATCTATGGATTTTAGTACTATAGTGGTGCTTTTAGACAAAGTAATGTACCCTAAAATTCATATATTCTCAAGGCATTCTGAATAGCCAAAACTATCTTGAAAAAGGAAAGCAAAGTTGGAGGTCTCATGCGTGTGTGCATGCTAAGTCTCTTCAGTCATATCCGACTCTGTGCGACCCCATGGACTGTAGTCCACCAGGCTCTTCTGTCCATGGGATTCTCCAGGCAAGAGTACTGGAGTGGGTTGCCATGCCATCCTCCAGGGGATTTTCCCAACCCAGGTATGGAACCCATGTCTCTTATGACTCCTGCATTGGTAGGCAAGTTCTTTAGCACTAACATCCCCTGGTTAGGCCTGGAGGTCTCATACTTTAATATAAAGTCTTACTACAGTGCTACAGTAATCAGAATAGTGTGGCACTGGCAGAAGGACAGATTTATAGGACTACAAATAGAATAGAGAATCCAGAAGTAAACCCTCCTCTACAGAGTTAATTATTTTTGATATGCCTGCAAATGCAGGAGATGTAAGAGACATGGGTTTGATTCCTGGGTCAGGAAGATCCCCTGGAGGAGGGCATGGCAACCCACTCCAGTATTCTTGCCCGGAGAATCCCATGGACAGAGGAGTCTGGCAGGTTATGGTCCACAGAGTTTCAAAGAGTTGAACATGACTGAATTAATTGAATAGTTAATTATTTTTGACAAAGGTTCCTAGAAAGGACAGTCTTCATCAAGTGATGCTCAGAGAAGTGGATATCCATACGCAAAACAATGAAGTCAAACCCCTCCCTTACACTGCATACAAAAATTAACTCATAGAGGATCACAGATCTAAATGTAAGAGGTAAAGCCATAAGATTGTTTGAATTTTATGTTAGAACACATATGGGAAAATGTTCACAATATTGATTTGGCAATGATTTTTTAGCCCTGAAACTAAAAGCATATGGAATAGAAGAAAAATAGGTAAATTTGACTTCATCAAAATTAAATGTTTGTGCCTCAAAGGATACAATTTAGAGAATGAAAAGAGAATTCACAGAATGGGAGAAAATACTCCTAAGTCACATATCTGATAAGGATTTAATATCCAGAATATATAAAGAATTCCTGTCACTCAACAAGAAAATGCAAGCCATCCAATTAAAAAAGATACAAATGACTTAGATATTTCTCAAAACATACAAATGGCCGTGAGTATATGAAAAGGTATTTAATAACATATGTCATGGGCAAAGCAAATGAAAATCATGAGATATCACTTCACATCCTTTAGGATATGTTGTGCTGTATTTAGTTGCTCAGTCGTATCTGACTCTTTGCGATCCCATGAGCTGTAACCCACCAGGCTCCTCTGTTCATGGAATTCTCCAGGAATGAATACTGGAGTGGGTTGCCATGCCCTCCTCCAGGGGATCTTCTCAACCCAGGGATCGAACCCAAGTCTCCCACATTGCAGGTGGATTCTTTACTGTCTGAGCCACCAGGGAAGCCCAAGAATACTGGAGTGGGTTGCCATCCCTTCTCCAGGGAATCTTCCCGACCCAGGAATTGAACCAGGGTCTCCTGCATTGCAGGCGGATTCTTTACCAGCTGAGCTATGAGGGAAGCCCTCCTTTAGGACTGTTATGTACTTAAAAAACAGAAAATAACTCGTTCTGACAAGGATGTGGAGAGATTCAAACTCTCATACATTGCTTCATCCTCTATGGAAAACCATTCATCAGTTCCTCAAAAAGCGAACACAGAATTACTATGTAACCCAGCAGTTGCACTCCCAGATATTAATATAAACAAGAGGGACTGAAAGCAAGCACTTGCACAGGCTCACCAGTACTCAAATGCAGTATTATTCACTGGAGCCAAGAGGAGGAAACGACCCAAATGTCAATCAGCAAATTGATGGATAAACAAAACGTGATATATGCATAAAATGGAATGCTATTTAATCATTAAAAAGAATGAAGTTCTGATCCTTCTAAAACATGGCTGAACCATGAAGACACTATGCTAAGTGAGATTAGCCGGACACACACAAAAAGGATAGCATATAATTCCACTTACATGAAGTACCTATCATAAATAAGTTTATAGAGGTAAGATATCATATAATTCCACTTACATGAAGTACCTGTCATAAACAAATTTATAGAGACAAAAAGTAGATTAGAGGCTACCAGGGCTGTGGGGAATGGGAGTTATTGCTTAATGGTTACTGAGTTTCTGTTTGGAATAATGAAAAATAATGGAAATAGATAATAGTAATTGTTGCATGTACATGTAATTAATGGCACTGAACTATGTACTTAAAAAATGAAAGATGCTCAGCAAAGGAAACAATAAACAGAATGAAAAGATAGCCCACAGATGGGGAGAAAATATTTCAAGTAATGTGACCAAGGGGTTAGTCTCCAAAATCTACAAACAGCTCATGAAGCACAACATCATCAAAACAAACCTAATCAAAAAATGGGCATAAGACCTAAATAGACATTTCTCCACAGGAAGACATACAGATGGCCAAGAAGCACATGGAAAGATGATTAACATCGCTAATTAATCAAAAGTACCCTGAGATATCACCTCACTTTAGTCCAAATGGCTACTGTCAAAAAAATCCACAAACAATAAATGCTGGAGAAGGTGTGGAGAGAAGGGAGCCCTTCTACACTGTTGGTAGGAATGTATGTTGGTACAGCCACTATGGAGAACAGTATGGAAGTTCCTTAAAAACTAGAGCTACCGTATGACCCTGCAGTCCCACTCCTGAGCAATGTCGGGAGAAAAACATGGTGTGAAAGGATACAGGCACCCCAGTGTTCACTGCCGCACTGTTCACAGTAGCCAAGGCATGGAAGCAACCTAAATGTCCATCCACAGAAGAATGGATAAAGAAGACATGCATACAATGGGGTATTACTCAGTCATCAAAAAGAGTGAAATCATGCCATTTGCAGTAACATGGATGGAGCTAGAGAGTGTCACTGAGTAAAGTCAGAAAAGCAGCAACATGACATCCCTTCTATGCAAGATCTAGAGACATGATACAAATGAACTTGTTTTACAAAACAGAGACAGACTCACAGAATTAGAGAGAAGGAACTCATGGTTGCTGGAGCGAAGGATGGGGTGAGGACAGGGAAGTTGGGATGGACAGGTACACTCTGCTGTATTTAAAATGGAGAACCAACAAGGACCTACTGTGGAGCACAGGGAACTGCTCAGTGTTGTGTGCTAGTCTGGGTGGGAGGGGAGTTCGGGGGAGAATGGACACATGCATATTTATGACTGAGTCCCTTTGCTGTCTACCTGAACCTATCACATGGTTAATCGGCTGTACTCCAAAATAAAAAGTTTTTTAAAAAATGAAAGAAAAAATGTCTATGCATCCCACCCCCACCTTGAATTCCACCTCTCTCTGAGAACCTGTGCCCTAGCCTAGAAATACAGACACACACGGGGAAACACAGCAAGACTGCTCTGGGCACATATTTTACATCCTTGTTGAGAGGTCATGCGCGTGTACATACTTACACACATATCTTCAGGAGATGGGCTACCCCTGCTCAGTGCCTGTATCCCAGCTGCACACACATAGCCCCTCACCCTCCCTGGCTACACCAGTCCTCTGACCCTCTGAGCTTCCCACCTGGGCACCAGGCATCACCATCTCCACAGCCCAGTCCTGAGTTCCATCCTGGGCAGAGGCCTGGGGAGCTGGACCT
>NW_011494527.1:332902-333301 GCF_000754665.1 Bison bison bison
GGACCTGAAGACAAAAATAGCTCTCCTGGTGATTTCTGTCTGTACTGCCTGAGCCCTGGGCCTGCAGGGCATGTGCAGGTGGGAAAAAGAGCCACACGCTATCCCCCAGATAGGAACTCTCAGCTGGGGGGGTCTGCGGCTGTAGGTACCCTAGCATGCATTCCATCCTGTGGATGGAACAGGGCCTGGGTCATCTATCCCCTTCTGATGTCAGGCCCCACTGAATCACCCCTGGCGCTAGGCCACCCCAGCCTCGACCCCAGACCTTGGCAGCAGAGCAGCCCGGGGCCTTCCATGCACAGGACTTCCTTTCCTTCTCCTGAATTCCTCGTGCTGCTTTTAAACCTCATGTTCTGTCTTACACAGAGATGACACCCGTCGCCCCACCCCCCCCCCACA
>NW_011494527.1:333401-334547 GCF_000754665.1 Bison bison bison
CCCCCGCCCCGTCCCCAAACCTCATTCCACAAGGAAACAGCTGAGTAGCCATTCAAAAAAGCCTTCGCTGAGTATGTGAGATGGTCAGCCCCACCTTTAAAGAAAGCAGAGAGAGCCTTCCTCTTGGGAGCTGATGGCCCAGGGGCTTTACTGGCCTGAGCAGATCTGAGCTGCATTTTACAGGGAGAATGAGAAAGAGTGGGAGGGGGGCTGGGGGCTTCTCCCCGTGGTCCTGGAGACAGATGACACCCTATGTGTCTACCCTACTCCCACGATCCAGAGCAGCCCACCTGACTCTCCCCCCCAACTGAGCACCCCCAGGCCAAGCTCCGCCCTAGAGCTCTGGAGACAAGCCCTGGGGTGTCTCCTCCTCAGACGTCCCAGCACCGGGCGTGTAGCATCCTTCCTTGGAGGTCTGGCACCAGCTGCATGAAGCACCCCCTCCAGAAACTGGGCCCTTTTCTGGCCTCCCGGGATTTGACAGTGCCACATTTTCCTGCCCCCATCTCTGGGAAGGGAAGCTGCTGCTTCTGGTTGTTAATCTTTGAGCATCTTCGACATTTCATTTTTGCTCTTTCACCAATTTCCTCATTCAAATCTTCAAAAAAATGAGTGCAGTTTCAAAAACAACGAACAAAAAACCTAACCCTATGCCGCTTTCAAGAGATGTATTTTGAATATAATGATGCTACATAAAGATGAAGAGGATAGAGATATACTGTGTAAACAATAAAGTTGATGTAATACTAACATCGGACGAAAAGATGTTATAGCAAGCAGTATTGAATCCATGGACAGAGGAGCCTGGCAGGCTACAGTCCATGGGGTCTAATGACTTAGCAACTAAACCACCACCATTATCAAAGATAAATATTATACCCTTAGCGAAAAAGAAAAGAAAAAAACAGTGTCGTTTTAATTTGTTTTCCTGATTGAACCATTACTGATGGGGGGGAGCGGGGCAGGGGGAAGCCCTGAAGGGAGAAAGCTCGAGGTGAAACCTCACCACATGTGAGACAGAGGAACTTGAACCCCTACCTGGTGACCCACAGCCTCTGTTTTGTTCACCCCAGGCTGCCAGTTGGGGCTGGGGCAGGGACCCTGGGTAATGTCACATTTGTCAGCGTCCTTGGCACTTTCATTTCT
>NW_011494527.1:334647-337972 GCF_000754665.1 Bison bison bison
CTTTCATTTCTCTCTCTCGAGCCTGTGAGGGCGACAGTCAAGGCCTTGACTTCCCTGGTTCTCTTGGCTACAACACAGGGTCCCCTCCCTCCCCCAGCACTCAGTCTACCCTCGTCATTGATAGAATCTGCTCTTTCTAGTTTCCAGCGAACAGTCTGCAATGAGGCCTGTGCGGGGAAGGCAGAGGCAGATTTTTACCCAAGTCTGTCATTGGAGGAACCATCCCTTGGCCAGCTGTGTCCCTGAGTGAAGATGTGTGATTCACAGCCTTCTACTGAGCCAAGCCCAGTGCTAAGCCTTTACATGCCTTAACTTTCACCAACAAGCCATGAAGCTGGAACTATTATCGGCCCTCTTTCAAAGGTGAGGGGCTTGGGCTCAGAGAGGGTGAGTCCTCTGCTGACACTTTACTCAGTTAGTCTGCAAACCCAGGACCAGAGCCCAAACTCAGTCACCGAAGCTGGGATCCCTGCAGATTCCAGAGTGAAGGCGCCTTGGGGAGGGCAGAGGTTCGAGCTCCTCTGCTCTGTAACACAGGCTGGGATGGTCTCCAGAGGGCTGAGCACCTGGGGGGCTAGCAGGACTTCCTGATGAACGACATGAGAAACATGGCAGGATACCTACTTGCACCAGGCTTTGAGCATGTTCTGGGCTAAGTACCTAACCCTAACCTCTGAGGATTAATGAGGTCATGATAAAGGAGGACCAACATCAATTACCCACACCCAGAAATGCCAGCTACACTAGGGCCCAGCTCCAGCCCTGGGGGCTGAGAAGCCAGTTCAGCCCTCAGGAGAGTCCCTCTGCCTCTCCATAAGGCCCTTTAGCCTAATGCAGACATAGCATGTGTTTATTTCAATCCCAGAGCACTCCTCATTCCTAGGGAGCAAAGGCAATCATTTGTCTCCTAAACTGCACATTCGCACAAAATTACAGAGTGCATGCTGGTACTGCAGTCACTCACTGCCATAGGGTAGGGGTCGCCCTCCTTCCGGCCCACGGATCTGTGCAGAGCTCAGGGACCAGCTTCTCACCAAAGAGGCCTGGCCACACAATCTGCTAAATGCCATCTTTTTCAAGGACCTTCATCTTGCTCCCATCCACCACACCCCCACGCCAGGCAAGGCTGTTCCCAGTAGAGTAATGCCCATCAAGGCATCTGGGGAAGTGACATTTTAATTCTCAGGAAGCAGTTAATTAGGGGGCTTGCAGGGCATGTCAAGAGGTGACATCATTTCCATATCCTTTCCTCTGCATTTTCTTTCATACGGTATCATTACAAGCCCATGGTGCACGGATACTTTGCAGACTATTTCTCTCCTCTTGATATCCAGACGGCAGGAGCTGGTCCTGAGTCCCACGCAGGGTAGGAAGGCTGCTTTGTTGGGCTGCAGAATCCGGCCTTCAGTTTCTTCAGTTTCATAACATTGCTCTGATGAAACTTTCACTGTAGGGACAACTTTTGGCGCTTGAGCCGACCCAGAAGCTGACTGGACAATTTGTCATTCCCTTCTCACGTCTATATCAGCCCACAGGCTTGAAACAAGGATGCCTGTGGTATTCTTGGCTTTCCTTGGGGAAGGTAATAGGGAGTGGAGCGTAAGTGCTGCAAACTGGCCCCACTTTGCTGTGACCACCCAGGGCTGGAGCCTCCCATAACTTAGCCTATGGGAAATCTCCTGAGAGCAAGAAAGGGGCCACGGGGCCTGGAGGAGGCGGGGGAAGTGAGCCTGGAGGATGCCTGCTCCCTCTTAGGAGGAACCGGGCACCCAAGATGGATAGAGGCCAGAAGAGACAGAGGGAACAGAACAGCGCAAGAGGGAGAGAAGAAGAGAAAGACAAGAAGCCTTTGCAGAAGAACCTTGCAGAGAAGAAACAGCTGGAGAAAAGGCAAAGAGAAGGCACCAAGGCATCAAGATGGCAGAGAAATGAGCCTTCATGTAGCCAGTCCATGGAGGCGGAGAGGCAGGAGCTGCAGCCCGAGAGGGCACCCAGAATCATTTGATAATGACAGTGGCCAGCAGCCACTGCACCCTCCCTGTGTATCAGCTGTGGGTCTAACACTTTGCACACATGATTTCAATGAATCCAAGTAACCCTACTGTCCGGGGAAGCGCACTGACCTAAACCTACCCCCTCCCACCTCGCACTGGCCAGGCACCACAGTAGCCATTTGCATGAGTTATTTTAGGGCAGGAGGTCCCGGCAGGGAAGACGGAACTAATAAGCCACCACCAACCAGAAGAGTTCGGGAAAGGTCAAAAGGAGACTCCATATGTCCCTCCACCTCCCAGGATCCTCCACGCTGGCATCCATCTTGGCTGAGCATTGCATATGCCACCAGGAAGCACCCTGAGTCAGAAGGATTGGCCAGAGACAACCCGGAAACTAATCCCATCACCATAAAACCCGGGACTGCGACCCATGTGGCAGAGCAGTTCTGGGTTCCCTTACTCCCCTGTTCTCCACTTTGACGCCCCTTCCCAATAAAGGCTCTTGCTTTGTCCACACACGTGTCTCCTCGGACAACTCATTTCTGAGTGTTAGACAAGAGTCCACTCTCAGGCCCTGGACGGGTCTCTCTTCCTACAAGAGACTGTGGTAGCTGCTATTACCATCCCATTATTCAGATGAGGAAGCTGAGGCTGAGAAAGGGTACACAGTGAGTGAGGGGCAAGCTCAGGCTTGTCTGACCCTGAGGCTGTGGGCTGTAGCATCTGCCAATCTTCCAGCTTGAGCCCCCTCCACGAGGCACAGTCAGCTGCTCTGTCCTCCTTGATTCTCACTGGGAGAAGTAAACACCTTTATTTGAAAATGCAACTCGCTTTCCGTCTTATCAGTCTTACCCATAGCCTGCTGTGTAACAAATCAATATAGGTAAGCTTAAGTCTTGTCAACAAAAAAAATACTGATTGCCATATCAGCAAACAAAGGATGGTGCAGTCGTCAACTATTACAGCTGCCCCTACGGTGAGCCCTGATGGAACTCTCCATGGAACTCCATGTCCCATGGAGAAAGCATGGGACGCTGGCCCAGAGAGCTGAGGTGCAGATCAAAGGGATGATTTCACTGAGCCTAGACTCTTGCGTCTTCCCATACGTGTACATAGAAAAGAGCTAAATTTATTCATTTAAGATGTCTGATTTTCTTTAATTAACAGTAAGAGATCAAATTGCCAACATCCGCTGGATCATGGAAAAAGCAAGAGAGTTCCAGAAAAACATCTATTTCTGCTTTATTGACTATGCCAAAGCCTTTGACTGTGTGGATCACAATAAACTGTGGAAAATTCTGAAAGAGATGGGAATACCAGACCACCTGACT